>NW_026068148.1:2545779-2610533 GCF_014885135.2 Alexandromys fortis
GAGGGGGGGGGGGAGAGAGAGAGGGAGAGAGAGAGAGAGAGAGAGAGAGAGAGAGAGAGAGGAGAGAGAATACCTACTTGTTCCTCTGCTCTGTCATGGCCTCCCTTCTCTCCAGCCCAGTGTTGTGAAATATTTGTAAACTGACAGTTTATTGATTGTTGTGATTGGTACAATAAAGAGCTGAACGGCCAATAGCTAGGCAGGAAATACAGGCGAGAACTTCCGGTCAGAGAGAGAAAGTAGGAGCAGATAATCGTGATGCACAGGACATGCCAGGAGACACAGAGAGGAAACAGGAAGTGCAAGACTGAAGAGAGATAATGTCATGTGATAGAACATAGGTTAATATAAATGGGTAAATTTAAGTTATATGTGCTAGTTAGGAACATGCCTAAGCTATCAAAATTAATATGAAGTCTCTGTGTTGTTATTTGGGATAGTTGTTATTTGGTGGGACAGAAAAAAGACTCATTAATATGATGTCCAATGTGTAGGTTCAAATAGCCACACAGGGCCTGAGAAAGCGGTCTCTTGAGTAGGCCCAGAGGTCCTGCTGTACAGGTGGCACTGAGTACAAACTCCTACTTGAGGCAGACACAACAAATTCCCAGACCTGGGGTGGGTAAATCAGGCTCCAGGCCAGTACCTGCCAACCTGAGACTAGCCTCCCACAGACCAGAGCCAGCCATGGGTGCACCATATGCTAAGTGGTGGTTGGCTCATGCTGTCAGAGGACACTATGAACACACAAACACACAAAAAGTCAGGTCCACACAAACACACAAAAAAGTCAGGTCCAGGCTGAAAAGAATCTCTGAACAGGTTACAGTGTGCTTAAAAATGTACTTATATTATAAGTTTAAAAAAATGGGTATAGACAGTCACAGAAAAAAATAGCTTAAAAATAGTAAAGTACGGGCTGGAGAGATGGCTCATTGGTTAAGAGGTCCTGAGTTCAATTCCTAGCACCTACATGGTGGCTCACAACCATCTATAACGGGATATGGTGTCCTCTTCAGACATGTAGGTGTACATGTAGACATAGTACTCATAAATAAATAAATTGAAAAGAAAATGAAGTCTTTAAAGAAAGACTAAAGTAAGATAAAAGAATAAGCCACATAAAGATGGAAAATACACAGAGCATCTTGATCCTGTATGGTGCTTTGTTGACTTTGAATTTTTAAATGCTAATGTACAAAAACAATAACTGAGGACGGACATTGGATTATGGAAACTGCTAAATTAAACCAACCTATATATTTTAAGAATGTCTTCACATCAGAATGAAGTCAATGTTGGGGGAGAGGTTATGCTCTTGTTTCCACAGGAAACAAATAGCTATGGTTCTTTCCAAAATTAATGAAGATCAGATTTGACCGGGGGAGATCTACAGAAAATCTTGGCTACAGACATAAAGAAACCAAGAAAGGCTACAGAACAGATGATGTATATGTCAATTCCTCCACTATAGGAACAACTCTGAGACTGGATGAGACATGATAAATTTTGTTGGCTGATGTGGGAGTGTCATATCAATCTGTTGCTTTCATTGGTTAATTAATAAAGAAACTGCTTGGCCTGATAAGTTAGAACATAGGTGGGTGGAGTAAACAGAACAGAATGCTGGGAGGAAGAGGAAGTGAGGCAGACGCCAGACGCCATGCCGCTCATCTCCAGGGCAGATGCGATGAAGCTCTGACCCAGGATGGACGTAGGCTAGAATCTTCCTGGTAAGCACACCTCGTGGTGCCACACACATTAATAGAAATGGGCCAAGCAGTGTTTATATGAATACACTTTGTGTATCGTTATTTTGGGGCATAAGCTAGCCAGGTGGCTGGGAGCCAGGTGGCAGGAATGCAGCCCGCAGCTCCTTCTATAGTTGGCTGCAGAATCCTCATGATTTATTACATGTCATCCTTTCATATGGCATACACAGAGATCTGGTTATACATCCCAAACATAAAACAAAAAAAATATCTTTAACTGACTTGTGCACACTGCACATTCCATACATGTGTTGATGCAGATATATATGTTGCCTTTAAAAGTTTATGTGTTTTCAGAACAAAAGGACCAGATACCAATAAATATAAGCAGCCCAGGTGATCCAGCCTTTCAGAATGCCTCTGTTGCCGTTTCCTCAAATTCTGCATCCAGAACAACTTCAAAACTGCTAGCTGAGATGGTACAGCCTCATGCACTACTCCAGCCAAGACTTCAGATAAGCTCTACACTTTCCCATCACACAGAGACTAAGCACAAAATAGTACAACTATCTCTCCCAGGACTTGAACATTATTTCAATTTTCTCAAGGTCCCCTAAAGATGGCATTGCTCCCAGACAACAGGAAACAGTCTAGAGAACATGACACCACATTCCCAAGAGGTGGGGTGGGTAGTTTGTGGCCATTCAATGGATAATGGATGTGTATCATTATTTAGGGACTTGGTTGCTGTTACTGGCCATGATAAGGGAGGAAACTAAGGAAGGGAGGTTGGATTCAAGGATCTCTTTCTGAAAAGAAAAAAGGGGGATATAGGAATGATAGGCTAAAAGGGTAGATTATTGAATCTACTTTAAACTAAAAATCAGCCATTAATCTCAAATATTTTATAACGGTATGAATTTTTGTATATTGATAAAACTTTAAGGTTATTTTTGCTATGTGTATGTGTTTCTATTTTTGTTTAAAGTATTGTACCTACGCAGCTCATTTAACAATGTAATGTAAATTTCTATTATTACTAATTATTTAAGGATAAGTAAGAAATACAGGTTAATAGTCATCTAACAATCAAATTTGTAGCCATGTTAGGTATGTCTTCAAGGTCAAACAGAGATATATTTTAGGTAGATAGTCTTCAAACCCTTCACAGACCCACAGAATACGGCATTTAAGATGTTTTAGTAGTAACCTCAGGCTTTTCATGACAGAAAGACATATCTGCTCCTGGCAGCACCAATTAAATTCACAAATGGATGATAAGCATCAAAGAACCTCCATATGGAGTTTGCTTTCAATGTGGCAAAGCTAGCCATTTGGCCAAGAAACTGCCCTTGCCTCAACTGCTGACAATCCGCTTTCCAAATTAGACGAGAAGGACACAAAAGGACACTGCCAAGACAAGGTCAAACAGTCCTTCAAAAACTTCCTGCTTCCCAAAAAAGTCTGTCAAATATTCTAGGCCTGTAGGCCACAGACAGATGACCCAACATTGCAGAGAATCCTTAGGTGGCTCTCTAGGCAGACAGATACCTCTGTTGTTTTAATAGTTTTGGAAGTTGCTTGCTCTGCACTTCCTGTTTACTCAGGCAACATTATATCCTTATTGGGTCTCTGATGGGGTTAAACACTAGATAGTTATAGTTTTCCTTGTTACCAATTTCAGAAAAAACCTTAGAGATATAAAGTTTAAACAATTGAGAAAAATAAGAGCATAAGTTGTTTATCTATGAAGATATTTTTATGTCTAAAAAGGTATTTTTAGCATGGAAATAGAAGTTATGATAGAAAATGATTTAGATAGAAAACTTTGGACTCACTAAGATAGGATAGATAATACAGTATGTTCTCTGAATTTGTCAAACAGATACGGACTAAACATTCTGAATGTAATTCTTACTTGATAATTATTCTTACTGTATACAGTTTTACTATGTTAGAGTTAAAACCATTCATTTTCATTTAGACAAAATGAGGAAGTGTTGTGGAATATTTGTACATTGTGTGAAGGTATATTGCTGTGACTGGCTAAAAAAGAGTTGAATGGCCAATAGTTAGGCAGGAGATATAGGCAGGAATTCCAGGCAGAGAGAGGAAGTAGGATGATATCATCAAGGTGCACAAGAGACGCTAGGAGACATGGAGAGCAAACAGGAGGTGCAAGATGGAAGAGAGGTAACGTCCCATGAGAGAATGTAGATTAATATAAATGCACTAATTTAAGTGGTAAGAACTAGTTGAAAACAAGCCTAAGCTAAAGGCTGAGCTTTCATAATTAATAAGAAGTCTCCATGTTATTATTTGGGAGGCTGGTAGAACATAAAAAGACTTACTACAATCCAGTTTGGGCCCTTCTGACCTTAAACTCTGGCACCTTTGATTTGATCTGGTGGCAAGAAGGAACATGCCCTTCTTACCCTCTTCTTTACTCTCACAGTAGGTAATTCCTGGGCCATCTCCCATGCTAAAGGTGGGAGCTGAAGAAACTGCTGATACCCCATTTTATTGGACTAGTAGGCAAAGTCTTGGTACACTGACAAGCAGAGCCACCCCCATAATACTGAACACTTTACCCATCACGGCTTATGCAAGGTAAAGACTATACACATGATGTTATGTAGTGTTCCTTATAACCCTATAAGGAAAGACAACTATTATTCTTATTTTGAAAAGAAACTGGAGTACAGGGACTTTAAGGAACTTGGCCGATTGCACAGCTGCCAAGAAAAAGAAACAGAATTTAGAAACAAGTAATTTAACTGCATAGTGCACAGCATACCTTATTATCGTGGACATGCCTGTATAGGCTATATCTGAGCAGACAGACCTGTATACCTTCCTCTCTACTCTACTTCTCAGTGCCACTGACAGGAGGGGAGTAAGGTAGGACCTGCTTTAGCTGGAGGCACCATCCGCTCTCTACGTGCATGTGTGGAGGCTCCTTCCATTCTCTACGTGCAGAGCCTCCTTCCATTCTCTACGTGTGGAGCCTCCTTCCATTCTCTATGTGTGGAGCCTCCTTCCATTCTCTTCCATTCTCTAGTGTGGAGCCTCCTTCCATTCTCTATATGCGGAGCCTCCTTCCATTCTCTTCCATTCTCTAGTGTGGAGCCTCCTTCCATTCTCTATGTGCAGAGCCTCCTTCCATTCTCTATGTGCAGAGCCTCCTTCCATTCTCTATATGCAGAGCCTCCTTCCATTCTCTACGTGCAGAGCCTCCTTCCATTCTCTATGTGCAGAGCCTCCTTCCATTCTCTAGTGTGGAGCCTCCTTCCATTCTCTGTGTGCGGAGCCTCCTTCCATTCTCTTTGCACAGAGCAGGAAGCTGTTAGGTGTCCAGAGGGAAGGTGCTAAAGAAGACCTGCATAAGATGCGCTAGCATTCGGCTGCTACCATGTGTCACATTCCACTGGCATTCCCTGGGTGATTTGTTCAATGCTGGAAGGTGGTGGCAGGATTACTAATCCCAAACATCCCTCATGTTCCCAGTGTTCAACAGAATTGATTCTACTTATAAAGCCCTCCCAAGCCAAATGCTCTCCTCTCCGCAGGAGGCAGAATGGGTCAGAGTAGGACCAGAAAAAAGCTGAGTCCCCACACAGAATACTCCTGTGCTGCGCTGCTCTCCATCTTCAAGGGAGAGCTTGAACAAGGTTTTACAATACAGTAACACCAGGCCACATGTCGCCACTGAAATGTCAACTCAAATTAAACTTCAAACCAAATTAGGAATTCAACTCCTCGGTCTCACCAGCAATATTTCAACTGCTCAGGAGTCACTGGTAGCTAGTGGGTAACATGTTAACATATACAACATCAAAAATTTTCTCATTCATCTTCTCTCCCTTCTTCTCTTCCTCCCTTTCTCCCTCCCTCTCCTACAGAGTCCTATGTAGCCTACCCTGGCCTCAAATTCAAGATCCTTCCGCCTCAGCATCTTGGGTGCTGGGATTACAAGGTGTGTAACATCACATCCAATTCAATGTATGAGCTTCTTCTATCATCAAGAATGGGGAGTGGGTATGAGTAAGAGACAAGGTGTAGTGGTTAAGAGCACTGGCTGCTCTTCCAGAAAACACAGGTTCAATTCCCAGCATCCAACCACCTGCAACTCCAGTTACAGGGGATCCAAACCCTCCCCTGGTCTCCACAGGCACTTGCCATGCATGTGATACATAGACAAACAGGCAGGCCAAATACCCATATACACAAAAATAATAAAATAGCATATATACGCAAAGTAATAAAATAAAAATAATTTTTAAAAATAGTTTTATGGGATAGCTCAGTTGGTAAGATGATTGCTTTGAGAACCTATGTGTAAAAATCAAGTGTTCACTGGCCCACTAAAAGAACATAGCAATAAAACGGCTCCTAAGGACATTCTGCTATGCCCATAGATTAGTGCCTTGCTCAGCCATCGTTAGAGACGCTTCCTCCTGCAGTAGATGGGAACAAATACAGAGACCCAGAGCTGGACAATGTGCAGAGAGTAAGAGACCTTGGAACACCCAGTTCCACTGAATCCCTCCCCTCAGGGCCAGGGAACTGTGTGAAAGAGGAGGCAGAAAGATTTAAGAGCCAGAGGGGATGGAAGAAACCAAGAAAACAAGGCCTTCTGTGATGTGGGAGTGTCATATATCAATCTGTTGATTTCATTGGTTAAGTTATAATAAACCAACTGCTTGGCCTCATAGCTTAGAACATAGATGGGAGGAGTAAACAGAATAGAATTCTGGGCGGAAGAGGAAGTGAGGTCAGACTCTGCGCTGCTTCCAGAGGGACCGGACAGCCGCCATGCTCTGCTCTCCCAGGCAGCTGCAACCCACGATGGACTTAGGCTAGAATCTTCCCGGTAAGCGCACCTTGGGGTGCTTACACACATCATTAGAAATGGGCTAGTCCAGGTGCGAGAATTAGCCTGTAAGGGCTAGAGTTCATGGGCCAAGCAGTTCTTAAATGAATACAGTTTGTGTGTTGTTATTTCGGGCGTGAGCTAGCCAAGCGGCTGGGGTGTTGGGGAAGCAGCCCCGCCGCTCATATTTTCAACACTTCTGGATGCAACAGGACTGATACCCATGTGAACTCACAGAAGACTGTGGTACAGCCACAGGACCGGCATAGATTGAAGCCAGATAGCATCCAGGTGCTGAAAGGGGAAGTAGACACAAGCCCCATCCCAACCCAGAAGCTATCCCCAGCTAATTACTGCACACAAAGGAAAAATTAGGTTTCTCCAATGGAGTCTCACTGAGGTCATAAACCATACTTAAAGGCAGGCCATATGCCCAGAAATAGATGGCCAACACAAAACAAACTCAATAGGATTTTTTTAATGAGGGCTTTTTTTTTGTCTCATAAGGCCTTGTTTGGGCATGTTTTAACCTTCTAAGTCTTTTGCTTATATTCTATAGTATGTATATGTTAGTTTTCTAATGAGAAAAAGAAAGGGTGGGTGAGGAAGTAAGAGGGATCACAGGAGTCAGGGGCAGGGCGGGGAAAGGGCGATCAGAATATATTACATGAAAAAAATCTATTGCCAATAAGAATTAGAAAAACAAGTTTTGTGGCAGGCACGCGTTTATAATTTCAGGAGGAGAGAGATGGATCCTTGAGGCATACTGACCACCCAGCCTCACCTACTCAATATGTGTCAGGCCAATGAGGGACCTTTTCTCCAGAACAAAGTGGGTGGTGCCTAGGGAGCAACACTAAAGGCTGACTTCCAGCCTCCACACGTGCCCCCATGCAAGCACAAACATACACACATGAACATGCACACACAAAACAATTCTATGGGCGCTACTCAAAGAACCTAGACTCCTCCTCTATTTTCCTCATCACCTGGTCCTCTTGGGATCGTCATTTCCAATGTACCACCAAATCCCTGCCACTTTGAGCATGTGTCCTGACTGCATAATTCACTGACTTCCGCTTCTCCACAATACTTTCAAAGTTCTCTCACGCCAAGGACCTAATCATGGGATCTGAACATGCCCAGTCCTGGGGAGAGGAGACAAAGGAAAAAAACCAAGATGAGGGAAAATGGAGGTAGCAGTGAAAGGCAACTCCCACCAGTTCTGCAATGCCCCTCGGTCCTTGTCTCTGGCACACACAACTTCCCCTATTCTCCAGAGGCCCAGTCTTGTACTTCTCAGATCCCACGTAGTTTGGCTAGTGTTATTCAAGTGAAACTTTCTACTCTTTTACCTCCTGGACAACTCAACTATCCTCCTGTTGCTCCAGCCATTCCTACTATCTCCCAACAGCCTTTTATTCTCTGTCCACCTTCTGCAGGTTGCTTTACCCCGAGCGTTCTTTCCAGGCTCCCTTACCGCACCAGCTACCTAGCTACCCTGGACCAACTTATCCATTACAGAGCTTCTATCACCAATTCTATACCAGTGATACTAAAGCCCACCCCTTTCTAGAATTCCCACAAACAGCTCTAGCACTTTCTATCCTACTGCCTCCTGGACAACTCAGCATGAACAGGTTAGAGGCACCTCAAGCTCAACCATTTCTTTTCTGTTACAGATTGAATACTTGTCCCCTAAATTCATGTTGAAACCTCACTACCAATCTGATGGTACTAGATTGTAGAACCCTTGTAAATGGGACCACTGTCCATGTCAACTAGGCCGAAGAGGACCTGTTCATCTGTGGCACATGTGTGGATGGAGACAGACAGTGGTACCCATGAAGAAGGGGCCCTCACCGGACACTACATCAGTCAGTACCTGGATCTTGGGTTTCCCAGCCTCCAGAATGGAAGCATCAATTTCGGATCTTTATAAGGTATTTAATGCATGGTGTTTTTGTTACAGCAGTCCGGGGGAAAAAATCACTTCTTAAACTCTGCTCTTTTCTATGCCTCCTCCTCTCTGTCAGCAGCACTCTCTCCCACCCTGTCCTAAGCTCAAATCCTAGAAGGCTTATGGGCTGCACTGCGTCCCTTGATCCCACAGAATTTTAATTACAACAATGATTATTAGCTTATCAATGTTTAGCATTCATTTAACGATGTAAAACAAATATCCAAACTGACTTGCTCGCCTGAGATTAAAAATGTGTGACTACTGCCACCTGGTGGTGAAATACAGATTAACATCCACTAGCTGTGGTAGTTAAGGGAAATGCCACATAAAGGAAAATACAGGCTGAAGAGACAGCTCTGTGTTAAGAGCGTATACTGCTCTTCCTGATACTAAGTTCAATTCCCAGCACCTACATCAGGTGGCTTACAACTGCTTGTAACCCCTAGCTCCAGGGGATCTCACCTCTGACCTCCATGAACACCTGAATTCATGTGCACATACCCCTCCATACACATAATTAAAATAACAAAAAATAAGGCAAGCGGTGGTGGCACACACCTTTAATCCCAGCACTCAGGAGGCAGAGGCAGATGGATCTCTGAGTTTGAGGCCAGCCTGGTCTACAGAGTGAGTTCCAGAATAGACTCCAAAGCTACAGATTAACTCTGTCTTGAAGAAACAACAAAGAAAGGATAAAGAAATAAAAATAAATCTTTTTCTAAAATGCCCAACGGTGGTGGTGCACACCTTTAATCTCAGCACTTGAGAGGCAGAGGCAGGAGGATCTCTGTGAGTTCGAGGCCAGCTTGGTCTACAGAGTGACTTCTAGGGCATCCAGGGATTTGTTGTCTAGAAAAACAAACAACAATAAGGAAAAAGTGCTTTCCAACTGCCTCAGTGAGAGACACCGCCAGAACAAAGGCAGCACCCTTAAGCTAGTTTATAAAGAAGAGCCTGGGGTCCACTAGGTTACAGAAAAAAGTTGGTGTATAGGTGTGTGTGTGTGTGTGTGTTTGGAGAACAGCAGATTGGTTGAGTCAAAGGACTAATAGGGTCAGGGTCCACATGATGCGAAACAAAACAGGCTAGGCAGGTGAGACTGGAAGTGATCTGCAGTACCACATGAAGGAATGGGCAAGTTAAAAAAAAAATCCTAGGTGAGAGTTAGAAGCAGCAAACAAAATCTATCAGCTCTGCTCTTTTAGACAACTCTGATGCTATGATGGGCAGAGTTGGTGGAGGGTAGGAGGGGGATAGGGAAGACAAGGATGTGAGCGAGAAAACAAAGTAACCCCCATTTTAGTGGATAAGAAACTACACTTACGCTGAGGGCAGGGTAAGGGTGGGGTGCAAAATATGCCAGCATGGCTAGGCGTTTGAGGTCAGAACTTCGCAACTGGTCAGTGGAGAAAATGAAGCAACGGAGGGGGACTAAACTGGAGGGAGATGGAGGACACGTTGGGAGAAGGGGACAACTGAGGAGTCTGGTGCTGGCCGTAATCTTTTGAAGTGTCCATAGTGAAAATGTCCAGCTTGCACTGCCTATCCACAGGCAACTGGGCAGGGTGGGCAAAGCGGAGCATCCCAAGCAGCAGAGCTCAGCCAGAGCAGGAGACCAGGTAATAGGAGCATCTGGCCCTGGCGAGAAATCAGCATCTCAAAGAAGGGGGCAGAAGCCGCTAAATCCACTGCTAATCATGCAATCTGTCCATGCAGGGTTCTGTGGCTTTAGAATTGATCAAGGCATAATCCTCACCGCCAGAGCCCCCAGTCTAGTCAGAAGACACAGATGTAAATTCATAAGAGGCAGAAGAGTGGTGAATGCTAATAACAGCAGGGTGGAGGGAGGTCACCGCTAGTGCAGGCACTGCTCTCGGGATGTGGCAAGCCATGTCAGCTTTGGGGGTCCTTGTGACAGTGAAGAAAGTAGGTTCTAGTACTACCCCCCAGTGTGCAAAGTGACAAACAGACACAGAGACCTCAAAGCACTAACTGCTATGCCAGAGTCCACTAGCAACTGGCAATATCAATTTTCGAACCCACAGTTCTAAATCTAGTGATTCTGTGATGTGCAAAAGCCAGCCTGCAGGGCCCCTTTTCAAGTGCTGGAATAAACTCCACAAAAAGTACCCCTCAGTTTGGGTACCATGGACCCTTGGAGAAGTTGAAGAAGCCTAACTATTCCTCCTCTCAGAATACACACACATACACAGGGTAGCTCTTGAGTAGCCAGGCAAGTCTGGGACGAGACCCATTATGTACCCAAGGATAACCCTGTTTCTACCACCAAAGAGCTGGGATTCCGTGCCCGTACTACCACACCTGGTGGATGTGGTGCTGGAGACTGAACCCCAGGCTTCATATATTGGTAGGCCAAGTCCTCGGTCAACTGAGCTACATCCACAGCCTTGAATAAAAATTGTAAGCATAGGACATAGAGAAGGACAAACGAGACCAATCATATTAAAATCTGGTTATTGAAATATTTTCAAATAGAAAATCCGAAAGGTTTTAGGCACTGATAAATATGAGTGCGTTTTTGAGCTCTCCACATCAATAGTAGTATGGGAAGAGAAGATCCCTGATTTACATTAAGGGAAATGTGCCAAGTGCTGCAGATGTAATTGAAGTTCGTTGTTGATATTCAATAACCAACTGAAACACTTCATTTCACTTGGAGTTAATACAGATGATATAGTTGTTTGGTTTTGCTTTTTTTTCATTCAAGGTCATGAGCCCCAGGTGTGTGAGGCTCCCCTAAGTCTGGTAGACATGGGGAGATTAAACAAGATCAAGATTCTACAAAGAAAAGTAGAACAAAAGTGTGCAGCGCACAGACAACAACCTTCAGCTCAGAAGCCACATCTTCCCTTTTGTGTGTGTGCAGAGGCTCCTTCACTCATTCACCCCACTCTCCAACCAATAACAAAAGAAAAACTCTTGTCCTTCAGGGGCCCAGCATGTAAAAGGACACCAAGAGCCACCTGCTCAGCAGCCTGCAGAAGGAGGGAAGGAGGCAGCCAAGGAGTAGGGAGTGGCGTGCCTGGAGAAGGCCACAGCTGAGGGGAGCTGAGTGGGGAGTGTGGTGCCTGGAGAAGGCCACAGCTGAGGGAAGTTTAGAGAAACGAATACTGTCCAGGCCCGGGACTGGCAGGATGAAGGCCAATCTCAGCAGAAGCTGCAGCAATCGGAACACAAAGGATTCTGGTATGGCCAAACACTAGACTTCAAGGAAAGGGCCAAAACATGTCATAGGAGAAAAGTTAAGAGGCCAGGTTACAGGGGGTCTTTTTGTGCCCTGGGTATAATGGGGGCTACAGAAGGTTTCTAAATAGGAAGACACTTAAGAAGTGACTTTAGAATCAAGTCCAATGAAGTGTCAAGGTGAATGGAAAACCATCTGGAGCCAAATGTCACCACTGAAGAAGCAATGGACTGCAAGGCTGGACCCCAAAGAGCAGCTCTAGAGATAGCAGGAACTGCTATAATTATTTTAATAATAGCTAGTATTAATCCTTTATTATACCTAACTTATAAATGAAAAGATTATCAAAGGAGAAAACACATTATGTACAAGGTTTGATGCTACCTGAAGCTGCAGGCACCCACTGGGAGCCTTGGGTTCTACCCCTACAGTAAATAAGGGAGGGGTCCTACATGCTTATAGATTACCATGGAGGAGGAAAGGCCTTCTTAGCCCAACTCAAAAGGCAGATGCCATGGAATTAAAGACAGGCAGCTTGTGCTGGAGAGATGGCTCAGAGGTTAAGAGCACTGAATGTTCTTTAAAAGGTACTGAGTTCAATTCCCAGCAACCACACGGTGGCTCACAACCACCCAAAATGAGATCTGATGCCCTCTTCTGTCGTGCAGACAAGCATATATTAAATAAAATAATTTTTTTTTAAAAAAAAAGACAGACAACTTAAAACCACATAGAAATTCTGCCTGATCAAAACCAAATACAAATAAAGTCAAATAAAATCAAAAGTCAAAAGACAACAAAGCTTGGCACTGTATCTGCTATTCACATGTAAAGAGCTTTTGGGATTCAATGTATTTAATGACTGACAGAATAGAAAAACGAGCACATAGGACAAACATGGAGTTCAGAGGAGGGGGAATCAAATACAATCCCAAACATAAAAGAAGAAACTGGGAGTGTGTCTTACTTAGTGTGTAAAGTGTTGTCCTAGCATACATAAGGCCCTGGGCTCCATCCCAGCATGAACTTGTTCCTAAAGTGCTCAGCTATACTCGAACAAAAAAAAAAAATGAGAAGAAAATTGAACTGCTAATACTAGTTTGCTTTCCTTTGGATTTTTTTTTCACCCACCAGATATGCAAAAATACAAAAGACTGGAAACACATTGTCTTGGTACACCTGTATGGAAACAACCCAAATGCACATCAGTCAATAAATTATGGTCCACTCTTGTAACCCCCATGTTCCTCTTCAAAGGGAAGAGCCCTTTGTCAACCCACAGTCTCCCATTCAAATGCTGCATCTGCCATAGACTAAGCATCCATTTCCTCATAAATAAGCAGAAGATAACAGGTACACCTCCCTAAAAGTGTTATTGTGACCAAGTGAGCTAAAGCTGGAAGGAATACCTGGCATTAGCTATGTTAGAGAAGGTACGATCATTCTTATTATACTATATTCTACCATCGATATATGGAATTCTAGGCTGACATGGAAACAAAGGGCCTACCTGAAGCCATTCTCTAAGCTAAACCAAGGCAACAGCCACACTAACAACAGCGACAGCAGACATACTGCTTTTGAGTATTTGTCTTAAGGAGGGGTAAAATCATGTTTTCATTTCCTTGTATAGTTATCCCTTGATATCTAAGGGGCTTGGTTCCAGGAACTCACATAGATACCAAAATAAGCACTACTCCAGATGATTATACAAAACAGAACAGTGTTTGCACATAGCATACACAAACCTTCCTCATTTAAATCATCTCTCAATCATTTACAATACCTGATACTTTATAAATATTATATTAAACGTTGTTATACTATATTGTTTAGGGAACAATAATGAGGAAAAAGGCTGTACATGTTCAGTGCAGACAATTAAAAAAAAAACTTTCAAATAAAATTTGACTGAACCCAGGGATACGGAAAGAAACAGAAACCGGTCCCAGCAAGATGATTCAGCGGGTAAAGGTGCTTGCTGCCAACCCAAGGACCTGAGTTTCATCCTCATCCACTCCCCAGTTTAGTGGAAGGAAAGAGCCATATCCAGCAAGCTGTCCTCTGACCTCCACATGCGTGCTGTGACACACATGCACACACAGAAATAGAGAAGTAAATGCAACAGAACCCGTGGACACAGACGGTCAACTGTATGGAGGGAAACCACGGAAGGGTATGAAAAAAAAAACCCAAAGTAGCTGCTGCCTCCATAGTGAGCGCAGGGAAACGTAGATGGAACAGGAGTAGAAAGGCACTATTAACATAACAATACCGTAGGCTTTAGTATTTCCGCTCTTAAATTGTAAACTGTAAATTTTGTAAATGAACCTGAATCTGGAAACAAATTCAATGTGAAAAATGAGCCAGCATTCACAACCATCTGTAATGGGGTCTGGTGCCCTCTTCTGGCCTGTAGGCATAGACACAGACAGAATATTGTATACATAATACAATATTTTTAATTTTTAATTTAATAAAATTAATAAATTTTTTTAATGAGACAGCATTATGCCCTTCTTAAAACGTTGACTGCTTCCCCTGTGTTGTATAAACAAAACCAACCTCTCATGGTTCACAGAGCCTTTTATTGTGACCCCACCTGCCACTTAGGCTCACTGTCATATGCCTCCTCCATCACTCTCACCCTTGCCACAAATATACACGACATTTTGTCCAGCCACAAGAAAGAGTTCACGGCTTCTACAGCTTCACGTGCCTGATAAACTCCCACTTACCCTTCCAATCTCCATTTAAGTGTCAAGGGCAATTCTCTCTCTCCCAAGCCCCCAGACTAGGTCGGCTTGCTTTGTCCTATGCTCTCATGAGCGAGTGCTCCCTTTCTTCCCAGCGCTCATCTCCGCTTTACCCTATTTCTGTAACAGATTCATTTTTCTCTGGGCAGGGAGCCACAAAAGCTGAGTGTGACGAGATACTGTCTGCGGTTTGCACACTAGCGCACCCCAGTGGCCAGTGAGGAGACTTACTGGGAAAAGGCACTTAATATAGCATAGAGGAATGAATGAATGGGTAGGTGGGATCCTGGGGCGGGGGTCTTCCTAGATTCTACCTTGAGTGACTTTGTGATGCCACTGAGTAAAATAAGAAAAACAGACATGCTGGAGGGGACGTGAGAAGCATAAAATCACAGTCAGGCTGAAGCGGGTGTGCTGGGGACACTCAGGTAGAGCTGGTGATGAGCTTTAAAAAATAAGCCTCGTGACCCACCGGCAAGATGGCTCAGCAGGTAAAATGCCTCTCCGACAGGACTTGCGATCTGAGTTCAACGCCTGGAACCCGCATAAAACTGGAAGGAGAGAATCAGTTCCCGAAAGCAAGCCTACGCATGTGCACCATAGCATATTCTTCCCACCGCCAACAGCATGAATTAGAGCTATGGATGGTGGCAGCAGCCAGCCCCACAGCGACTGACATTCAAGCTCTAAAACACAAAATGATGCCAGGATCTTCAAGAGGAAATGTGCCTAGACCAGACCTCTTGGGAAACAGCCACCCCAGAGGACTACAGAAATGGGCCTTGTGAAAGACACTGTGAAAGCAGAGGCAGTGAGGAGCGCAGGCCAGAAGAAAGGGAGATTGGGAGGGCAAAACCCAAAGCCCTCCAAAAGGATGCAGCCAAGAGTCTCCACTGCAGCAGGGTTCCTGTTGGATAAAAGTTGGTTATTAGCTTTGATCAGACGGGTATTGGCAGTGCCATTTCTGTGAAGAGCCTCACAAGAGAGGGGATGCCAGACTGCACTGTTTTAAGGATTAATGGAGAAGGCAGACTCAGACTTCTACAAGTCTACAGAGCTCATGAGGTGATATGTGGTTATAAATCATTTAAAAAGTGATATATATTTCAAGTGTCTAAAAAATAGACAGGAAATAAAAGCTACACTTTAACGAACATTACAAGGGTTGCCTAAAGAATAACCATATTTTTAAATCAATAGATTCAAGGACATATATTTCATTCTGAATAATAGATGTTGTTCATATGAAGAAGGCAAAAAGCCATCATAAGTAAAGAGGTAAACATGTGGAAATATTATTGACACCATGCATCCTCGGCCTTTTGATATTGTGGCCTCCACAAAATTCATGCTAAAAGAACCGAGTCACCAAAAAAAAAAAAAACCCACAATATTTTAAGTGAGTTTATGATTCTGTGCTGAGCTGTCCTCAACTATTCCTGGAAGGACAAATAAAGACAGAACTGTGCTGGGCTTAATTGTTTGAAAAACCTGGGGAAAAGAAAGGAAAAGGAAGGGAAAGGAAGAAAAGAGGGAGGGAGGGGGAGAGGAGGGAGGGAAAATACTGTTGCAGAGGCAGGTGCAGCTATGTAGTCAAGGCCAGCCTGGTCTACAAAGCAAGTTCCAGGACAGCCAGGGCTACACAGAGAAACCCTGTCTCACAAAGTCAAAACCAACCAAAAAAAGAACCGAAGAAATGAGGTCTGCCCATGAGGTGCAGAGGGTAACAGAGGTGTGACTGGCCAGTCAGGACTACCTCTTCTTCTGAGATGGAAGAAGAAGGGACATGAACATTGAGTCAATGTGATGTGGGGAAAGATGGTAAAGAAGGGGTGACAAGCATTAGAGAATTCCCATACACTAACTTCCATTTTATCCGTCAGAGGGGCGGGCAGAGTCTGGAGCATGTAAAGACTAGGAAGTGTGAGAGTACAGTGAGCAGGACAATTGAGGTGGAAAATGTTTAAACATTTACATGTGTGGAGGAAGCATCTAAGCAAAGAGAAAACAACTGAGCCACAGTGTTGACCGAAGTTGTAACAGAGATTGCAGCTTCAGTGGCCAGCATCAGAATCCCCTACTTTTTCTCCACTAGGCTAAGACTAAGCACATGACAAAGGAACTGGAAACTCCTTCCAGTTACAGGGGACAGGGGCATAGGAAACGGTCAGGAGTTTGGGAAAGGAAAATTCCAGCAGTTGCTCATGGTGGTACAAGCTAAATGGGAAGACCAGAAGTTGAGAAGAGTAAAGCTATAGATCAAAGACATGGACAGAGCAGTTTGTCATCTAAAACAGAGCAGTCCTGGGGGAAAGCAGGACTCTGGGAGTGAAAGAGAAGGGCATTTGGAAGCCAATGCAATTTATAGGCCCAAACCTTGAGAAGGCAGGGGTGCAACCAACATTCTTCACAACAAGTCTCAGGGAATGTCACCTAACATGGCAATGAAAATCCTGAGAGCCATGGGTCACAGACTTCTAGGAGTGTGAGGGAAGCAAAAAAGTATAGATGAACGCTATACAGTATTCCCCCACTAGCTCAGAATTGAGTATAATAAAGGGTTCTTTATTTACGGGTAGACTCAGAGATCATAGTTGTAGAAGGAGCTGTGGGCCATTTCCCGTCTCCCAGCTCCCGGCCACCGGCTAGCTTTATCCGAAATAACAACATACAAATTGTATTCATTTAAACACTGCTTGGCCTGTTAGCTCTAGCCTCTTACTGGCTAACTCTCACATCTCGACTAATCCATTTCTAATAATGTGTGTAGCACCACGAGGTGGTGTCTTACCAGGAAGATTCTAGCGTACCTCCATCTTGGCGGAGCTTCGTCATGTCTGCCCTCGAGAGGAGCGGCATGGAGGAGCGGCATGGTGTCTGAGCTCACTTCCCTTATTCCCAGAATTCTGTTCTGTCTACTCCACCAACCTAAGGGTTGGCCTATCAAATGCGCCAAGGCAGTTTCTTTATTAACTAATGAAATCAACAGATTGACATATGACCTTCCCACATCACACAGTCCTCTGAATGATCAGGGAACAGGAACTGAATCCAGCAGCCGAGAGAGAGACCACACAAACTTTACGTCTGCATTTATAGTACAAGAAACCACATCCAAGTGGGCTGGTATCTTAAAGGCTATTGGCTGAAGGAGCTCCCACAGCAAAGAAGAAACCCAAGTGATGGTAGCAGGGAATACGAGAATAGACAGGATCGGGGAATATACACACACACATATATATATACATATGTATACATATATGTGTATATATACATATGTATACATATGTGTGTATATACATATACATATGTATACATGTATATGTGTGTGTGTGTATATATATATATATATATCAATTGACAGATTGCTTGCCTAGCAAGCACAAGATCCTGAGTTTGATCCTGGCACTCTATAAACCAGGCATGGTGGTATGTATGCGTGCCTCTCACCCCTCACTCAGAAGGAGGAGGAGAGCAGGATGCGGTAGTTCTAAAGAAAATGATAAAGGAGAAAGCATTTCCCCCAGAGTTGAGATGCAGCAATGACCTAGGGAAGATGGTGGAATTACCAGGCAATACACGGGGCAGGGCACACTGCACAGTCCTGGGAAAAACATCAGAGTCTTGGTTCTGTAGATAGTTGCTGGCCAGGTAAGGCGTGTTTCCAAGAGTGAACTTTGATTAGCATGACTCAAATATTGTACATCATATATGCTTGAGCATTATTTTGTATACTATATACAAGTGGATTCAATCATTCTACCATGTGTGTGTTATTGTGGTGTGCCCTGTATGCATATACAACTACAATGTGGCAAGATACAATAAGAAAAAACCACAAACATTAACAACAACAAAGGAGAAAAACAAAGAGGAAATCTTGTCCAGGAAACCAAAGACAAAGAGTTGTGAAGAAGGGAAGAGTCAGGCTGGAACAGGAGAAGAACATTAGGGCCAAGAACAGCCACATGACCTGTGATGATTAGCACCATGGAAATGAGTAAGGGATGGGGTTCTCACTCAATACCCCACACCAGAGCTCTGGGAACAGAAACTTAGTGCTCATGCCAAAACTCCCAAGAATTCTTTCAGGAATATGTCCAGAGTGTCAGGGAGACTAGAAACCAAAAACTATGGTTTCTTGTATCATCAGGTACTTAGCATCTCATATCTCCAGATTCAAGCCTCCTCCTGAAGGGGTAGAGCCCAAGGCTAAGGACAAGAAACAACACTAGTCTTACTTTGGCAGAAATTTAAAATTTTCTTCTTTGTGCTCACAATTCTCAAGTGAACAGCAGGTGGCAGCAAAGAGTCAGAAAAGAAGCCAAATCCTGGGAACTGCTCTCCACTGTCCAGACAGAAAGGAGAGGACCTTCAAATTTTACCAGTTACTTAGGAGCTCTCACCCAGACCTGGAGTAAAAGGGACATATCCTTCCAGTCTTGCCAGCTAAATCCTCACCAAGTTCAGGTGACAATGAGGTATTACCAAAGAGCAGACGGCCTCTTCTTATGGTGCTAGTTTGCATCTCCTGAGTTAGGACCCTCAGATACTAGCAGCATTTTCTCTAAGAACATACAATTACCTTCCTGGAAACGGTAGAGAAATGAAGATGAGTTGGCATTTGGCAACAGCATTCTCTTTCCAAACTCCCCTCTGTAGCACCTCCAATGCTGAGCTGTCTCTTCCCGACCCCTCACTCCCACCTCAGAAGGTGAAACGCTAACCATCCAGCACATTCCACGGTAGACCACTGTCACACAGCTACTGGACAGCTTTTGATGGTGAGCTCAGAGAACAAAATCATGCCAATGACAAACATGTGGATTTGGCCATACTTCCCAGCACACATCTTAGAGGAAAGGAACAATTAGCTACCTACGGGCTGGATGTTCTGGTTCCACTAGGAATGCATGAACTTCTGAGATTTGATGATGCCTAGACCGCGGCTGCCTCTGCCACCCAGGACAGAGCTGAGAAGCAGCAGGTGTTTCCTGGATGGAGTAATGTTAGGATTCCCTAGGCGTACTCAGTCGGGAAAACAATACTTTCGAATCTAACTAAAGGGAAGAGATCTTTGACAGTGTGAGACACCTAGTGGCAACATTGGGTTAAACAGCCTCAAAGGACAGTCAGTCACCAAGTGTAAAGCACACCTGACAGAACAAGGGAAATGTAGACAAATCTGGATGACAAGAGGCAGCTGAGCCCCACCTTTCTTCGGGAGTACCAACTAGTGAGCACAAGACTCCAGGTGGCCAATTTAAAAGTAATAGAAATGGAACTTTGCCGCCTGAGATGCAGTAGGAAATGGTTTGTCTCCCAGAAAACTCCCAGCAACCAGGAGAGACAGGCTCTGGTAATGAGTAGAGAAGAAAACCCTCCAGTTATAGAGGTTTTCAGGAAGCATAGAAGCCACAAGAACTGTCCTGGTCTCCTGTCCGTCCATCTAGCACAGCAGAGTCACTAGCACTTCAGGTCCCTTTGCAGTCTGCCTCTCCTATGTCAATGCTGTCTCCTGCTTGGCTAAAGAGACATCTGTAATCCTTTCTCAGGCATGATGGATGATATTTTCACTGCCACTCTCTTCAATCCCACAATTTCCTATTCTGTGAACATCTTCAATCCCCTAATCTCCTATTCTTGTGCATGTCTTCAATACTATAATCTATTCTGTGCAGTCTTCAAGCCCAAAATCTCCTATTCTGTGCACATCTTCAATCCCCTGATTTCTTATTATGTACACATCTTGAATGCTATAATATACTATTCTGTCTGTGCACATCTTCAGTCCCATAATCTCCTATTTTGTGCACGTCTTCAATACCATAATCTCCTATTCTGTGCAAGTCTTAAATCCCATAATCTATTCTGTGCACATCTTCAATCCCCTAAAATCCTATTCTGTGCACGTTTTAACACATAATCTTTTATTCTGTTGACACCTTCAATCACCTAATCTCCTATTCTGTGCACGTTTTCAATCACATAATCTATTTTGTTCTCATCTTTAATCACATAGTCTTCTATTTCTGTGTATGTCTTCAATCCCCATAATTTCTTATTTTGTGCAGTCCTCAACTCTATAATCTATTCTGTGCAGACTTCAAGCCCATAATCTCATATTCTGTGCACGACTTCAATCCCCTAATCTCCTATTACGTGCATATTTTCTTTGCCATAATCTCCCATTCTGTGCAGTTTCAATCCCATAACCTCCTATTATGTGCATGTCTTCAATCCCCTAATCTATTCTATGAACGTCTTCAAACCCATAATTTCCTATTCTGTGCACATCTTCAATCCCATAATCTCCTATACTGTGCATGTCTTCAATCATATAATCTCGTATTTTGTGTACAACTTCAACCTTCTAATCTATTATGTGCATGTTTTCAATCCCATAATCACCAATTCTGTGCACATCTTCAATCTCATAATCTCCTCTTTTGTGCAGTTATGAAGCCTATCATCCCCTATTCTGCGCATGTCTTTAAACCCCTAATCTCCTATTCTGTGTTCGTTTTCATTTAAATAATCTCCTCCCATTCTATGCTAATCTTCATTCTAATTTATTCAGTGCAGCTTTCAGTCCCCTAATTTTGTATTCTGCCCACGCCTTCAATCCCAGAATCTCCTATTCTGTGCAGGTATTCAATCCTCTAATCTATTCTGTGCACATCTAAAACCCCCTAATTTCCTGTTCTGTGCAAGTCTACAATCCCAAAATCTCCTATTCTGGTCCCATCTTCAACCCCATGATCTCCTATTTTCTGCTCATTTCAATCACAGAAACTGCTCCCATTCTGTGCACGTCTTCAATCCCATAATATCCTATTCTGTGCATGTATTCAATTCTCTAATCTATTCTGTGCATGTCTTCAATTCCCTAATCTCCTATTCTGTGCTCGTGTTCATTCTACTTTATTCGGTGCAGCTTTCAATTCCCTAATTTCATATTCTGTCCACATCTTCAATCTCAGAAACTCATATTCTCTGTACGTATTCAATTTCATAATCTCCTTTTCCTGTCTTCAATTACCTAATCTCCTATTCTGTGCACATCTTCAATCCCCAAATCTCCTATTCTGTACAAGTCTTCAATCTTATAATCTCCTATTTTGTGCAGGATTTCAATCCCAAATCTATTCCTCTTCTGTGCACGTCTTCATTCTACTAATCTCCAATACTGTGCACGCTTTCAATCCTCTAATTTCCTATTCTGTGAAGGCATTCAACCGTTCACATAATCATATTCTGTGCATGTCTTCAATAGCACAATCTCCTATTTTGTGCAAGTATTCAATCCCATAATTTCCTATTCTGTGCATGTATACAATTCTCTTATCTATTCTGAGCAAGCCATCAATCCCCTAATCTCCTACTCTGTACACGTCTTCAATCCCATATTCTTTTATTGTGTGCACACTTCTAATCCCCTAATATATTTAGTGCCTGTCTTGAATCACATTATCTTCTGTTATGTGTACGTCATTAATCCCATAATCTCCTACTGTGTACACGTCTTCAATCCCATACTCTCCTGTTCTGTGCATGTAACCCATCTGCTAATCTCCTATACTGTGCACTCTCAATCCATTATTTCCTATTATAGAGATGTCTTCAATTTCTCATTCCCTATTCTGTGAATGTTTTCAAACCGATACATTCCTACAATTCTGTGCATGTCTTCATTCTCCTAATTTCCTATTCTGTGCAAGCCTCCAGTCCCCATCTCCAATTACGTGCATATCTTCAATCCCCTAATCTCCTATCCTGTGCACGGTTTCAATCCCATAATTTCCTCCTGTTCTATACACGTCTTCATTCCCATAATCTCCTATTCAGTGAAGGTATTCAATCCTCCAATCTATTTTGTGAATATCTTCAATCTCATTATCTCTTATTTAGTGCAAATCTTCAATCACATAATCTCGTATTTTATGCACACTTTCAATCTTCTAATCACCTATTATGTGTACATTTTCAATTCCAAAATCTCCTGTTCTCTGCACATCTTCAATCCATAATCTATTCTGTGCATGTTTTCAATCCCATAATCTCCAATTCTGTGCATGTCTTCATTCTCCTAATCTTTTATACTGCGCATGTTTCAATCCCCTAATTTTCTATTCTGTACAAGAATTTAATTCCATAATCTACTATTTTGTGCATGCCTTCAATTCCATAATCTCGTATTCTGTACACATTTTCAATCACATAATCTCGTATTGTGTGCACGTCTTCAATCCCAGAAGATCCTATTCTGTGCACATCTTCAATCTCATATTCTTTGCATGTCTTTAATCAAATAATCTCATATTTTATGCATATACTCAATCTTCTAATCTATCCTGTGAATGTTTTCATTGCCATAATCTCCTATTCTGTGCAGTTTAGAACCCATAACCTCCTTTTATGTGCACATCTTCAATCCCCTAATCTACTCTGTGCACATCTTCAATCCCATAATCTCATATTCTTTACATGTCTTCAATCAAATAATCTCATATTTTGTGTACATCCTCAATCTTCTAATCTCCTGTCCTATGCATCTTTTCATTGTCATGATCTCCTATTCTGTGCACGTCTTCAATCCTATAATTTCCTATTCTGTATACATTTTCAATCCCATAATCTCCTATTCTCTGCATGTTTTCAATCCCATAATATCCTCCAATTCTGTGTACGTCTTCATTCTCCTAATCTCCTATACTGCGCATGATTTCAATCCCCTAATTTCCTAATCTGTGCACATGTTAAATCCCATGATATCATATTCTGTACACATTTTCAATCAAATAGTATCATATTCTGGGCACATCTTCACTCCCAGAATATATTATTTTGTGCAGGTTTTCAATTCCAACTCTCCTCCTATTCAGTGCACATCTTCATTCTAATCTATACCGTGCACATTTTCAAATCCCTAATTTCCTATTCTATGAATGCCTTCAAATCCATAATCTCGTATTCTGGACATGTCTTTAATCACATAATCTCGTATTCTGTACATGTCTTCGATCCCAGAAGATCCTAATCTGTACACATCTTGAATCCCATAATCTAATATTCTTTGCATGTCTTCAATCAAATAATCTCCTATTTTGTGCACATTCTCAATCTTCTAATCTTCTATCGTGTGCATGTTTTCATTACCATAATCTCTTATTCTGTGCAATTTCAATCCCATAACCTCCTATTACGTGCACGTCTTCAATCCCCTAATCTCCTATTCTGTGCCTGTTTCCAATCCCATAATCTATTCTGTGCACATTTTTAATCCCATAATCTCTGATTCTGTGTAGTTCCAATCCTATAACCTCCTATAATGTGCATGTCTTCAATAACCTAATCTCCTATTCTGTGCATGTCTTCAATTCCAAAATCTCCTATTCTGTGCTCATTTTGAATTCCATAATCTCCTATTCTGTGCACGTCTTCAATCCTATAATCTCCTGTTCTATGCACATCATTAATCCCCTAATCTCCTATACTGTTCACTCTTAACCCATTATCTCCTGTTATGAACATGTATTCAATATCTTAATCTCCTATTCTGAGCATGTTTTCAACCCCATAATCTACTACTACTCCGTGGGTGTCTTCATTCTCCTAATCTCCTAGTCTGTTAAAGCCTTCAAAACATCCTATTCTGTGCAATTTCAATCCCATAACCTCCTATTATGTGCATGTATACAATCCCCTAATCTCCTATTTGGTGCACGTCTTCAATCTCATATTCTACTCTGTGCACGTCTTCAATCCATAATCTTCTATTCTGTGCATGTTTTCAATTCCATAATCTTCTCCTATTCTATGCATGTCTTCATTTTCCTAATCTTTTATACTGCGCAAGCTTTCAATCCCCTAATTTTCTATTATATGCAAGAATTTAATTCCATTATTTATGGCTAGAATCCATGTATGAATGAGTACATACCATATTCATCTTTTTGATCTTGGTTACCTCACTCAGGATAGTGTTTTCTATTTCCATCCATTTGCATGCAAAATTCAAGATGTCATTGTTTTTTACCGCTGAGTAGAACTCTAAAGTATGTATATGTGCCACACCTTCTTTATCCATTCTTCTATTGAGGGGCACCTAGGTTGTTTTCAGGTTCTGGCTATTACAAATAGTGCTGCTATGAACATAGTTGAACAAATGTTTTTGTAGTATGATTGGGCATCTCTTGGGTATATTCCCAAGAGTGGAACTGTTGGGTCCTGAGGTAGGTTGACTCCCAGTTTCCTGAGAAACCGCCACACTAATTTCCGAAGTGGTTGTACAAGTCTGCATTCCCACCAACAATGGATGAGTGTTCCCCTTACTCCACATCCTGTCCAGCATAGGCTATCATTGGTGTTTTTTATTTTAGCTATTCTGACAGGTGTAAGATGGTATCTCAGAGTTGTTTTGATTTGCATTTCCCTGATCGCTAAGGAGGTTGAGCATGACCTTAAGTGTCTTTTGGCCATTCTCATTCTGTTGAGAATTCTCTGTTCAGTTCAGTACCATTCTAGCCATAAATAAAGGACATGGAGCCTATAATTCATGATTCTAAAGAAGCTAAATAAGAAAGTGAACCCAAAGAATAACATATAGTTATCCTCCTGGATATTGGAAGTGGACAAGATTGCAGGTCAGGGGTTGGGAGCACAGGGGTGGGGGTAGGGTGTGCATAAGGAGAGATGGGGAGAGAGAAGGGAAAAGGGGACAATGGGGAGAATTTGAGAGAATGGGATGGTTGAAATGGAGGAGGGGAGGATGAGGGAACAGGGAAGTAGACATCTAAATTTAAGGTCGGCAAGAGACTTGACACTGGAGGGGTCCCCAGGTGTCCAACGAGATGTCCCTAGCCTGTTCCTTGGGCATCAGAGAAGAGGGTGCCTGAACTGGCCTTATCCTATAGCCACACTGATGAATATCTTACATATCACCATAAAACATTCATCTGGTGATGGATGGAGATAGAGACAGAGACGCACATTGGAGCACTGGACTGAGCTCCCAAGGTCCATATGAAGAGCAGAAGGAGGGAGAACATGTGCAAGGAAGTCAGGACCGTGAGGGGTGCACCCACCCACTGAGACGGCAGGATTGATCTAATGGGAGCTCACCAAGGCCAGTTGGACTGGGACTGATGGAGCATGTGATCAAACTGGACTCTCTGAATGTGGCTGATGGTGGAGGCTGAGAGAGAAGCCAAGGACAATGGCACTGGGTTTTGATTCTGCTGCATTGACGGGCTTTGTGGGAGCCTAGTCTGTTTGGATGCTCGCCTTCCTGGACCTGGGGGGAGCAGGGAGGACCTTGGACTTCCCATAGGGTAGGGAACCCTGACTGCTCCTTGGACTGCAGAGGGAGGGGGAGGGGGAGGGGGAATGGGAGGGAAGTGGGAGGAGTGGAGGAAATTTTCAATAAATAATTAATTAAAAAAAAGAATTCAATTCCATAATCTACTATTCTGTGAAAGCCTTCAATTCCATGATCTTGTATTCTGTACACATCTTCAATCACATAATCCCATATTCTGTGCATGTCTTTGATCCCAGAATATCCTATTCTGTGTACATCTTCAATCCCATAATCTCATATTCTTTGCATGTCTTCAATCAAATAATCTCATATTTTGTGCATATCTTCAATCTTATAGTCTCCTATCCTGTGCATGTTTTCATTGCCATAATCTTCTATTCTGTGCAGTTTAGATCCCATAACCTATTATATGCATGTCTTCACTCCCCTAATCTCCTATTCTGTGCACATCTTCATTCCCACAACATCCTATTCTGTGCATGCTTTCAATCCCTTAATATCTTCTTCTTGTTAGCATGTCTTCAATCCCCTAATCTATTCTGTACATGTCTTTAATCCAATAACATCCTATTTAGTGGAGTTATGAAGCCCAACCTCTCCTATTCTGTACATGTTTGCAACTCCCTAATCTCCTATGCTATGCTCATCTTCAATTACACAATCTACTAATCTGTGCCACTCTTCATGCTCCTAATCTCCTATTCTGTGCAAGTTTTCAATCCCATAATCTATTTGGTGAACATCTGCAATAACATGATCACGTATTTTGTGCAAATCTTCAATCGTCTAATCTTCTAATATGTGCATGTTTTCAATCCCATAACCTCCGATTCCGTGCAGTTGCAATCCCATACCCTCCTATTATGTGCAAGTTTTCAATCCCAGAATCTCCTATTATGTGAACGTCTACAATTTCATAATCTCCTTTTCCTGTCCTCAATCCCCTAATCCCCTATGCTGTGCACATCTTCAATCCCACAACCTCCTACTCTATGCACGTTTTCAAACCCATATCTCTTCCTGTAGTGTGCACATCTTCAAGCCCCAAACTATTCTGTTCATGTTTTTAACCCCATAACATTCTATTTACTGGCATTATGAAGCCCAACCTCTCCTATTCTGTGCATGTCTGCAATCCCCTAATCTCCTATTCTACGATCGTATTCAATTACACAATCTCCTCCTAATCAGTGCTAGTCTTCAACCTGCTAATCTCCTATTCTGTGCAGGTCCTCAATCCCCTAATCTTCTATTCTGTGTACACCTTCAATCCCATAAACTATTCAGTGCAGGTTTTAAATCCCAAATTTCCTCCTGTTCTGTGCACATCTTCATTCTCCTAATCTCCTACACTGCACATGCTTTCAATCCCCTAATTTCCTATTCTGTGAATGCCTTCAATCCCATAATCTCGTATTCTGTACACGTCTTCAACCACATCACCTCGTATTCTATGCACATCTTCCATCCTACAAGATCCTATTCTGTGCACGAATTCAATCCCATGATCTCATATTCTTTACATGTTTTCAATCAAATAATCTCGTACTTTGTGCACATCCTCAATCTTCTAATCTCCTATCCTGTGAATGTTTTCATTGTCATAACCTCCTATTCTGGGCAGTTTAGATACCATAACCTCCTATTATGTGCATAACTTCAATACCCTAATCTCCTATTCTGTGCACGTCTTCAATCCCATAATTTACTGTTCTGTGCATGGCATCAATCCCCTTATCTCAATCTCTGCACGCATTCAACTCCCTTATTGATTCTCTGCACATCTTCAACATCATTATTTCTTATTTTGTGTACATCTTCAATCATATAATCTCATATTTTATGCACATCTTCTTCAATCTTCTAGTCTTCTATTATGTGCATGTTTTCAATCCCAAAATCTCCTATTCTTTGGAATTTCAATTCCATGACCTCTTATTATGTGCACATCTTCAATCCCCTAATCTTGATACTGTTCACTCTCAAACAATTATCTCCTGTTAAGTACATATATTCAATATTTTAATCTATTCTGTGCGTGTTTTCAATCCCGCAGTCTCCTACTATTCTGTGCGTGTCTTCATTCTCCTAATTTCCCAGTCTGCGCAAGCCTTCAATCCCCTAATCTCCCATTATGTGCACATCTTCAATCCCCTAATATCCAATTCTGTGCACATTTTCAATCCTATAATCTCCTATTCTCTGCTTATTTAAAATACATAATCTCATACTATTCTGTGCACATCTTCAATCCCATAATTATGTGCAGGTTTCCAATCCCAATTCTCCTCCTATTCTGTGCATGTCTTCATTCTCCTAATCCCCAACACTGCACATGCTTTCAATCCCCTAATTTCCTATTCTGTGAACGCCTTCAATCCCATAACCTCATATTCTGTATACGCCTTCAATAACATAAACTTGTATTCCATGCACGTCTTCCAACCCAGAAGATCTTATTCTCTGCATGTCTTCAATCCCCTAATCTCATATTCTTTGCATGACTTCCATCAATAATCTTATATTTTGTGCACATCCTCAATCTTCTAATTTCCTGTTCTGTGCATGTTTTCATTGTCATAATCTCCTATATTGTGCACGTCTTCAATTCTATAATCTATTCTGTACACATTTACAATCCCATAATCTTTTCCTATTCTGTGCATGTTTTCAATCCATAATCTCCTTCTATTCTGTGTACGTCTTCATTCTCCTATTCTCCTATACTGCACACGATTTATATCCTCAAATTTCCTATTCTGTGAACATGTTCAATCCCACAATATTGTAATCTGCACACATCACCAATCACATAATCTCGTATTCTGTGCATATCTTCAATCCCTGAATATCATATTCTGTACAGGTTTTCAATCCCAAATCTCCTATTCTGTGCACATCTTCATTATCCTAATCTCCTATACTGCACATGCTTTCATTCCCCTTATTTCCTATTCTGTGAATGCCTTCAATCCCATAATCTCGTATTCTGTACAGGTCTTCTATTAAAAAAGTCTCGTATTCTGTGCACGTCTTTAATCCCAGAAGATCCTATTCTGCGCATGTCTTCAATCAAATAATCTGGTATTTTGTACACATCGTCAATCTTCTAATCTTCTATCCTGTGGATGTTTTCATTGCCATAAACTCCTATTCTGGGCAGTTTAGATTCCATAACCTCCTATTATGTAAACATCTTCTATACCCTAATCTCCTATTCTGTGCACGTCTTCAATCCCATAATTTCCTTTTCAGTGCATGTCATGAAGCCCCTAATCTCCTATTCTCTGCACGCTTTCAACCCCCTTATTGATTCTGTGCACATCTTAAACATCATTATCTCTTATTTTGTGTACATCTTCTATCATATAATCTCGTATATTATGCACATCTTTGATCTTCTAACCTCCTATTATGTGCACGTTTTCAACTCCCAAATCTCTTGTGCAATTTCAACCACATAACCATTTATTATGCGCATGTCTTCAATCCCCTAATCTCCTATTCTGTGCACGTTTCCAATCCCATAATTTCTGATTCTGTGCAGTTTCAATCCCTTAACCTCCTATTATGTGCACATATTCAATACCCTAATCTCCTATTGTGTGCATGTCTCTAATTCCAAAATCTATTCTGTGCTCGTCTTCAATCCCATAATCTCCTGTTCTGAGCACATCATCAATCCCCTAATCTGCTATACTGTTCACTCTCAACCCATGATTTCCTGTTATGTACATTTATTCAATAAATTAATCTCCTATTCTGCACATGTTTTCAATCCCATAGTCTCCTATTATTCTGTGAGTTTCTTCAACCCCCTAATCTCCTATTCTGTGCACATTTTCAAACCCATAATCTCCTCCTATTATGTGCATGTCATCTTTCTCCAAATATCCTATTCTGAACATGTGTTCAATCCCATAATATCCTCCTATTCTGTGCGCATCTTCAATCCCATATTTTCCTATTCTTTGTAGGTATTCAATCTTCTAAATTATTCTGTGCACCTCTTCAGACCTCTAATCTATTCTATGCACGTTTTTAGTCCCATAATCTCCTATTTGGTGAACATTTTAAAAAATATAATCTCGTATTTTCTGGATATCTCCAATCATCTAAGCTAATATTTACACATTTTCAATCCCATAATCCACGATTCTGTGCAGTTTCAATCCCCATAACCTCCTATTATATGCACATTTTAATCCCAGAATCTTGGATTCTGTGAACATCTTCAATTTCATAATCTCCCTTTCCTTTCTTCAATCCCCCAATCTCCTATTCTGTGCACATCTTCAATCCCACAACCTCTTTCTCTGCGTGTTTTCAATCTCATAATCTCTTACTATTCTGTGCGTGTCTTCAAACACCTAATTTTTTCTGTACATGTCTTTAATCCCATAACATCCTATTTTGTGGAGTTATGAAGCCCATCCTCAACTATTCTGTGCATGTCTGCAATCCCCTAATCTCTTATTCTGTGCTTGTCTGCAATTATACAATCTACTCCTAATCTGTGCTACTCTTCATTCTGTTAATCTATTCTGTGCATGTCTTCAGTCCCCTAAAATCTCCTATTCTGTGCACACTTTCAATCCCATAATCTATTCTGTGCAGGTTTTCAATCCCAAATCTTTTATTCTATGCATGTCTTCATTCTTCTAATCTCCTACACTACACGTGCTTCCAATCCCCTAATTTCCTATTCTGTGAACACATTCAATCCCATAATCTTGTATTGTGTGAACATCTTCTATCCCAGAAGATCTATTTTATGAACATCTTTAATCCCATAATCTCATATTCTTTTCATGTCTTAAATCAAATAATCTCATGTTTTGTGCACATCCTTAATCTTCTAATCTCCTGTCCTGTGCATGTTTTCATTATAATAATCTCCTAAACTGTGCACGTAATAATCCTATAATCTCCTATTCTGTGCACATTTTCAATCCCATAATCTTTTCCTATTCTGTGTACATTTTCAATCCAAGAATCTCATTCTATTCTGTGTATATCTTCATTCTCCTGATCTCCTATACTGTGCACAATTTATATCCCCTAATTTCCTATGTTCTGCACATGTTTAATCCCCTAATATCATAATTTGTACACATCATCAATCATGTAATATCGTATTCTGTGCACGTCTTCAATCCAAGTATATCCTATTCTGTGCAGGTTTTCAATCCCAAATCTCCTCCTATTCTGTGAACGTCTTCATTCTCCTAATCTCCTATACTGTGCACGCTTTCAATCCCCTCATTTCTTATTCTGAGAACGCCTTCAATGCTATAATCTCGTATTCTGTACGTCTTCAATGACATAATCTCGTATTCTGTGCACGCTTGTAATCCCAGAAGATCCTATTCTATGCACATCTTCAATCCCATAATCTCATATTCTTTGTATGTCTTCAATCGAATAATCTCATATTTTGTGCACATCCTCAATCTTCTATCCTGTTCATGTTTTCATGCCAAAATCTTCTGTGCATTTTAGATACCATAACCTCCTATTATGTGCATGCCTTCAATCCATAATCTATTCTTTGCATGTTTCCAATTCCATAATCTTCTCTTATTCTGTGCATGTCTTCATTTTCCTAATCTTTTATACTGTGCACGCTTTCAATCCTCTAATTTTCTATTCTGTGCAAGAATTTGATTCCAGGGGCTGGAGAGATGGCTCAGTGGTTAAGAGCATTGCCTGCTCTTCCAAAGGTCCTGAGTTCAATTCCCAGCAACCACATGGTGGCTCACAACCATCTGTAAAGAGGTCTGGCACGCTTTTCTGGCCTTCAGGCATACAGACAGAATATTGTATACATAATAAATAAATAAATAATTTTTTTTTAAAAAAAGAATTTGATTCCATAATCTACTGTTCTGTGAACAGCTTCAATTCCATAATCTAGTATTCTATATACACCTTCAATCACATAATCTCGTATTCTGTGCACGTCTTCAATCTCATCTCTTCCAGTTGTATGCACATCTTTAATCCCCTAAAATATTCTGTGCATGTCTTTAATTCAATAACATCCTATTTAGTGGAATTATGAAGCCCATCCTCTCCTATTCTGTGCATGTCTGCAATCCCCTAATCTCCATTCTATGCTCAACTTCAATTATGTAATCTCCTCTTAATCTTGCCAGTCTTCATTCATTAATCTCCTATTCTGTGCATGACTTCAATCCCATAATTTCCTAGTCTGTGCAGGTTTTCAATCCAAAATATCCTCCTATTCTGTTCATGTTTTCATTCTCCTAATCTCCTATACTGTGCATGCTTTCAATCCCCTAATTTTCTATTCTGTGAATGTTTTCAATCCCATAATCTCGTATTCTTCACAGGCCTTCAATGACATAATCTCATATTTTGTGCATGTCTGTAATCCCAGAAGATCCAATTCTGTGCACATCTTCAATCCCATAAATCCATATTCTTTGCATGTCTTCAGTCGAATAATCTCATATTTTGTGCACATCCTCAATCTTCTAATCTCCTATCCTGTTCATGTTTTCAATGCCAAAATCTTCTATTCTGTGCATTTTAGATACCATAACCTCCTATTCTGTACACGTCTTAAACCCATAATCTATTCTTTGCATTTTTTTCAATCCCATAATCTTCTATTCTGTGCATGTCTTCATTTTCCTAATCTTTTATACTGTGCATGCTTTCAATCCTCTAATTTTCTATTCTGTGCAAGAATTCAATTCCATAATCTACTATTCTGTGAATGCCTTCAATTACATAACCTCATATTCTATATACATCTTCAATCACATAATCTCGTATTCTGTCTACGTCTTCAATCCCAGAAGATTTTATTCTGTGCATGTCTTCAATCTCATAATCACTTCCGGTTGTATGCACGACTTAATCCCCTAAAATATTCTGTGCATGTCTTTAATTCAATAACATCCCATATAGTGGAATTATAAAGCCCATCCTCTCCTGTGCATGTCTGCATTCCCCTAATCTCCATTCTATGCTCAACTTCAATTATGCAATCTCCTCCGAATCTGTGCTAGTCTTCATTCATTAATCTCTTATTCTGTGCATGGCTTCAAACCCAGAATATCCTATTCTGTGCACATCTTCAATTCCAAAATATCATATTCTTTGCATGTCTTCAATAAAATAATCTCATATTTGGTGCACATTGTCAATCTTCTAATCTCCTATCCTGTGCATGTTTTCATTGCCATATTCTCCTATTCTGGGCAGTTTAGATCCCATAACCTCCTGTTATGTGCAAGTCTGCAATCACCTAATCTCTTAAACTGTGCTTGTCTTCAATTACATAATCTCTTCCTAATCTGTGCTAGTCTTCATTCATTAATCTCTTATTCTGTGTACGTCTTCAATCCACTAATATATTCTTTGCAAATTTGCAATCCCATACTCTATTCTGTGCAGATTTTCAATCCCAAATCTGCTACTATGCTGTGTACAACTTCATTCTCCTAATCTCCTACAATGAACATGCTTTCAATCCCCTAATTTCCTATTCTGTGATCGCATTCAATCACATAATCTCGTATTCTGTACACGTCTTCAATCACATAGTTTTGTATTCTATGCACATCTTCCATCTCAGAAGATGGTAATCTGTGCACATCTTCACTCCCATAATCTCATATTTTTTGCATGTCTTCAATCAAATAATCTCATATTTTGTACACATCCTCAATCTTCTGATCTCATGTCCTGTGCATGTTTTCATTGTCATAATCTCCTATACTGTGTACGTCTTCAATCCTATAATCTCCTATTCTGTGCACATTTTCAATCCCATAATCTCCCTCTATTCTATGTGTGTCTTTATTCCCCTAACCTTCTATACTGTGCGCGATTTCAATCCCCTAATTTCTTAATCTATGTACATGTTCAATCCCAAAATATTGTACTCTGTACACATCTTCAATCACATAATATCATATTCCGTGTGTGTCTTCAATCACAGAATACGCTGTCTGTACAAGTTTTCAATCCCAAATCTCCTCCTATGCACATCTTCTTTCTCTTAACCTCCTATACCACACACCTTTCAATCCCCTAATTTTTTTTATACTGTGAACGACTTCAATCCCATAATCTCTTATTCTGAACACATCTTCAATCACATAATCTCGTATCCTGGCATGTCTTTAATCCCAGAAGATCCTATTCTGTGCACATCTTCAATCCCATATTGTCATGTTCTTTGCATGTCTTCAAATAATCTCGTATTTTGTGCACATCCTCAATCTTCTAATCGCCTGTCCTGTGCATGTTTTTTATTGCCATACTATCTTATTCTGTACAGTTTAAATCCCATAATCTCCTATTATGAGCATGTCTTCAATCGCCTAATTTCCTATTCTGTGTACGTCTTCAATCCCACAAACTCCTATTCTGTGCATGTTTTTAATCCTTTAATCTCTTCCTGTTGTGTGCACATCTTCAATCCCCTAATCTATTCTGTACATGTGTTTAATCCCATAACATCCTGTTTAGTGGAGTTAGGAAGCCCATCCTCTCCTATTCTGTCCACGTCTGCAATCTCCTAATCTCCTACTCTGTGCTCATCTTCAATTACAGAATATCCTCCTAATCTGGGCTAGTCTTCAATCTCCTAATCTCTTATTCTGTACCCATCTTCAATCCCACAATCTCCTATTCTGTGCAGGTTTTCAATCACAAATCTCCTATTTCCTGTGGATGCCTTCATTCTCCTAATCTATACTGCACACATTTTCAACCCCCTAATTTCCTATTCTGTGAATGCCTTCAATTCCATATTCTCTTATTCTGTACACGTCTTCAATCACATAATCTCGTATTCTGTACACTTCTTCAATCCCAGATTATCCTAATCTGTACACATCTTCAATTCCATTATCTCATATTCTTTGCATGTCTTCCATCAAATAATCTTGTATTTTGTGCACATCTTCAATCTTCTAATCTGTTAGCCTGTGAATGGTTTCATTGCCATAATCTCATATTCTGGGCAGTTTAGATCACATAACTCCTATTATATGCACGTTTTCAATACCCTATTCTCCTATTCTGTGCATGTCTTCAATCCCACAATCTCCTGTTCTGTGCAATTCATCAATCCCCTAATCTCCGAAACTGTTCACTTTCAACCTATTATCTCCTATTATGTACATGTATTCAATATGTTAATCTCCTATTCTGTCCACATTTTCAATCCCATAGTCTCCTACTATTCTGTGCATGTCTTCTTTCTCCAAATCTCCTATTCTGTGCATGTGTTCAATCCCATAATCCCTTATTCTGTGCTGATTTAAAACACATAATCTCCTACTATTCTGTGCACATCTTCAATTCCATAATATCATATTCTCTGCAGGTATTCAATCCTCTAAATTATTCTGTGCACATCTTCAGTCCTCTAATCTCCTATTCTATCCACGTTTTCAGTCCCATAATCGCCTATTTGGTGAACATTTTAAATAATCTTGTATTTTGTACATATCTTCAATCATCTAATCTCCTAATATGTGAACATTTTCAATACCAGAATCTCCTATTCTGTGACCATCTTCAATTTCCTAACCTTTTACCTGTCTGCAATCCCCTAATCTCTTATTCTGTGCTATTCTTCAATTAAACAATCTCCTATTCTGTGCTAGTCTTCATTCTCCTAATCTCTTAATCTGTGCACATCTTAAATCCAATAATCCTGTATTACTGCAAATTTTCAATTTTATAATCTATTCTGTACAAGTTTTCAATCCCAAATCTCCTATTCTGTGCATGTCTTCAATCAAATAATCTCTTATTTTGTGAACATACTCAATCTTCTAATCTCCTATCCTGTGCATGTTTTCATTGCCAAAATCTTCTATTCTGTGCAGTTTAGATACCATTACTTCCTATAATATGCATGTCTTCAATCCCCTAATCTCCAATTCTGTACAAGTCTTCAATCCATAATCTACTCTGTGCAGGTCTTCAATCCCAAATCTCCTCCTATTTTGTGCACGTCTTCCTTCTCTTAATCTCCTACACTGCAATGCTTTCAATCTCCTAATTTCCTATTCTGAGAAACCTTCAATCAAATAATCTCATATTCTGTGCATGACTTCGATCACAAAATCTCATATTCTATGCACGTCTTTCATCCCAGAATATCCTATTCTGTGCACATTTTTAATACCATAATCTCAAATTCTTTGCATGTCTTCAATCAAATAATCTCGGAATTTGTGTGCATCCTCAAACCTCTAATCTCCTGTCCTGTGCATGTTTTCATTGTCATAATCTCTGATACGGTGAACGTCTCTAATCCTATAATCTATTCTGTACACGTTTTCAATCCCATAAACTTTTCCTATTCTGTGCATGTTTTCAATCCCATAATCTCTTTCTACTCTGTGAACATCTTCATTCTTCTAATCTCCTATACTGCGTACAATTTCAATCCCCTAATTTCTTATTCTGTGCATATGTTCATACACACAATATCATATTATGTACACATCATCAATAACACAATCTCATATTCTGTGCACATCTTCCATTCCAGAATCTTCTATTCTGTGCACGTTTTCAATCCCATAAACTTCTACTATTCTGTGCATGTCTTCATTTTCCTAATCTTTTATGCTGCATATGCTTTCAATCCTTTAATTTTCTATTCTGTGCAAGAATTCAATTCCATAATCTTCTATTCTGTGAACACTTTCAGTTCCATAATCTCGTATTCTTTATACATTTTAAAGAACACAATCTCATATTCTGTGCATGTCTTCACTGTAAGAAAATCCTATTCTGTTCACGTCTTCAATCCCATAATCTCATATTCTTGGCATGTCTTCAATTAAATAATCTCATATTTTTGCACATATTCAATCTTCTAATCTCCTATCCTGTGCATGTTTTCATGGCCAAAATCTTCTATTCTGTGCAGTTTAGATACCATTACCTCCTATTATGTGCACATCTTCAATCCCCTAATCTCCCATTCTCTGCACATCTTCAATCCATAATCTCCTATTCTGTGCATGCTTTCAATTCCATAATCTGTGCATGTCTTCATTTTCCTAATCTTTTTACTGCGCACACTTTCAATCCCCTAATTTTCTATTCTGTGTAAGACTTCAATTCCATAATCTTCTATTCTGAGAACGCCTTCAATTCCATAATCTCGTATTCTGTATACATCTTTAATCCCATAATCTCGTATTCTATACACATCTTCAATCACATAATCTCATATTCTATGCGTGTTTTCCATCCCAGAAAATCAAATTCTGTACACGTCTGCAATCCCAGAGCCTTATATTCTTGGCAAATGATCTCATATTTAGTTCACATACTCAATATTCTAATCTCCTATCCTGTACATGTTTTCATCACCAAAATCTCCTATTCTGGGCAGTTTAGATACCATAAGCTCCTATTATGTGCATGTCTGCAATCCCATAATCTCCTATTCTATGCATGTCATCAAACCCATACTATATTCTATGCATGTTTTCAAGCCCATAATCTCCTATTCTGTGCAGTTCCAAGCCAATAACCTCCTATTATGTGCACGTCTTTAATGCCCTATTCTCCCATTCTCTGCATGACTTCAATTCAAAAATCTACTATTCTGTGATCGTCTTCAATCCCATAATCTCCTGTTCTGTGCAGTCATCAATCCCCTAGTCTTAATACACTGTTCACTCTCAACCCATTATCTCCTGTTATGTACATATATTCAATATATCTTAATCTACTATTCTGTGCATGTTTTCAATCCCATAGTCTCCTACTATTCTTTGCGTGTCTTCATTCTCCTAATCTCCTAGTCTGCGCAAGCCTTCAATCCCCTAATATCCTATTCTGTGCATATTTTCAGTCCCATAATATCCTTCTATTCTGTGCATGTCTTCTTTCTCCAAATCTCCTATTCTGTGCATGTGATCAATACCATAATCTCGTATTCTGTGCTCATTTAAAACACAATCTACTACTATTCTGTGCACATCTTCAATCTCATATTATCCTATTCTTTGCAGGTACTCAATACTCTAAATTATTCTGTGCACATCTTCTATCCTCTAATCTCCTATTCTGTGAACGTTTTCAGTTCCATAATCTCCTATTCAGTGAACGTTTTCAATAACATCTCTTATTTTGTGCATATCTTCAATCGTCAAATAGGTGCACATTTTAAATCCCATAATCTCTGTTTGTGTGCAGTTTCAATCACATAACCTCCGATTCCGTGCAGTTGTAATCCCATAACCTCGTATTATGTGCAAGTTTTCAATCCAAGAATCTCCTATTATGTGAATGTCTTCAATTTCATAATCTCCTTTTCCTGTCCTCAATCTCCTAATCTCCTATTCTGTAGACATCTCCAATCCCAAAACCTCCTATTCTGTGCATTTTTCAATCCAATAATCTCTTCCTCTTGTGTGCATGTCTTTAATCCCCCAATGTCTTCTCTACATGTATTTATTCCCATTACATCCTATTTAGTGGAGTTATGAAGCCTATTCTCACCTATTCTGTGCATGTCTGCAATTCCCTAATCTCTTATTTTGCTCTCGTCTTCAATTACACAATCTCCTCCTAATTTGTGCTAGTCTTCATTCTCCTAATCTATTCTGTGCATGTCTTCAATCCCATAATCTATTCTGTGCATGTTTTCAATCCCAATTCTCCTCTTATTCTGTGGACGTCTTCATTCTCCTAATCTCCTATACTGCACATGCTTGCAGTCCCCTAATTTTCCATTCTGTGAACACCTTCAATTCCATAATCTCATATTCTGTACACGGCTTCAATCACATAATCTCATATTCTGTGCACGTCTTCAATCCCAGAATCTCATATTCTGTGCACACCTTCAATTCCATAATCTCATATTCTTTGCATGTCTTCAATAGAATAATCTGGTATTTTGTGCACATCCTCAATCTTCTAACCTCCTATTCTGTGCATATCTTCAATCTCATAATCTACTATTATGTGCACATCTTCAACCCCAGAATTTTTATTCTATGCATGTCTTCAATCTCCTAATCTCCTATTATGTGCACGTCTTCAATCCTTTAATCTATTCTTTTATTCTGCGAACGCCTTCAATCCCATAATCTCCTATTCTGTGCACAATCCCATGAATTTCTATAGTGTGCATGCTTTCAATCCCCTAATTTCCTATTCTGTGTATGACTTCAATCCCATTATCTGTTCTGTGCATGTCTTCAATCCCATAATCTCCTATTCTGTGAATGTTTTCAATCACATAATCTAGTATTCTGTGGAGTTCTTCAATCCCAGAATCTCCTATTTTGTGCAATTCATCAATCCCTTAGTTTCCTATTCTCTGCATGTTTTCAATCCGATAATCTTGCATTTTGTGCACACCTTCAATTCTTTAATCTATCCTATGCATATTTTCAATCACATAATCTACTATTCTTTGGAGGTTTTCAATCACATCATCTCCTCCTACTGTGTGCACATCTTCTATCTCCTAATCTCCTATTATGTGTACATCATCAATCCCATAATATCCTAATTTGTGCATGTCTTCAATCCCCTAATCTTCTATTCTATGCACGTCTTCAATCCCCTAATCTCCTATTCTGTGCACTTCTTCAATAACAATCTATTCTGTGCAGGTTTTCAATCCCATAATCTCATCCTATGGTGTGCACATCTTCAATCCCCTAATCATCTATTCTGTGCACGTCTTCAGTCCTCTACTCTGTGCACCTCTTCAATCACATAATCTACTATTCTGTGGAGCTTTTCAACCCCATAAACTCCTCCTATTCTATGCACATCTTCAATCCCATAATCTCCTAAGTTGTGCATGTCTTCAATCACATTATCTATTATATGAATGTCTTCAATCTCCTAATCTATTCTGTGTACTTCTGTAATCACATAATCTACTATACTGTGGAGATTTCAATCTTTTAATCTCCTCCTATTGTGTGCACATATTCAATCACTTAATCTCCTATTCTGTGCACATGTCAAATCCCATAATCTATTTTGTGCAGTTATCAAGCCCACCATCTTCTGTGCATGTCTTCAATCAGCTAATCTCCTATTCTGTGCTCATTTTCAATCACAGAATCTCCTCCATTTCTGTGCACATCTTCAATGACATAATCCCATAATCTGTGCAGGTCTTCATTCCTCTAATAATATTCTGTGCACCTCTTCAATCGCCTAATCTCCTACTCTGTGAATGGCTTCAATACCATAATATATTATTCTGTGCACGCCTTCAATCCACTAATATATTCTGTCATGTCTTGAACACATAATCTATTACATGCACATCATCAAACCCCTAATCTCCTATTTTTTAGACTCTGTGCGTGGCTTCAACCCCAGAATGTCCTGTTCTGTACATGGCTTCAATCCCATAATCTCTTATTCTGTGCGAGTCTTCAATCATATAACCTCATATTTTTTGCATATCTTCAATATTTTCATCTATTACGCGCACATTTTCAAACCCATAATCTCCTATTCTGTACAGTTTCAACCCATAACCTCCTATTATGTGCACATCTTTAATCCCCTATTCTGTGCACATCTTCAATCTTAAAATCTCCTACTCTGTGTATATCTTCAATTCCAGAATCTCCTATTCTGTACATGTCTTCAATCCCAGAATCTCCCATCCTGTGCATTTCTTCAGTTCCATAATCTCATATTTTGTGCACTTCTTCAATCTTCTAATCTACTATTCTGTGCACGTTCAAAATCTCATAATCTATTCTGTGCAGTTTCAATCCCATAACCTCCTACTATGTGTATTTCTTCAATCCACCAATCTCCTATTCTCTGCAGGTCTTCAATTATATAATCTCATATTTGGTGCACATCTTCAATCATCTAATCTCCTATTCTGTTCAGTTTCAATCCCATAACCTTCTATTGTGTGCATGTCTTCAATTCCAAAATATCCCATTCTGTGCATGTCTTCAATCCCATAATCTCCTGTTCTTTGCATATCATCAGTCCCCTATTTTTTACACTCTCAACCCTTTATCTCCTATTATGTACATGTCTTCATTTTCTTAAACTCCTATTCTATGCATGTTTTAAATCCCATAATCTCCTATTTTGTGCATATCTTCATTTTCCTAATCTCCTCTCTGGTGTAGGAGGGTCATCTGTCAATGTGTTCCTTTCATTGGTTAATAAAGAAATTGCCTTGGTATTTTGATAGGACAGCAGTTTAGATAGGCAGAGAAAACCTAACAGAATGCTGCGAGAAAGATAGATGAGTCAAGCAGACACCATGAACCTCTGGCCCGAGAAGGACATAGGTTAGGTTCTTTCCTGGTAAGCCACAGCCTCATGGTGCTACACAGATTTGATGGAAATGGGTTAATCAAGATGTGAGCATTAGCCAATAAGAGGCTAGAAATAATGGGCCAGGCAGTGTTTAAATGAATACAATTTGTGTGTTATTATTTCGGGTGTAAGTTAGCTGGGTGGGATGGAACGAAGGGCTTGTGCTCCTCTCAGGTGGAGGGACACAGTCCGCTGCTCCTTTCACTAAAATTGGCACCTCAATGTGGTAAGCTAAATCAACTTAAAAACCTGAGAGGGCTTAAAAAGAAGAGAAAGTTTAACACAGCTTTTTGCTGTTTGTTGGCGGCGTGCTGCAGAGAAATTTTCCTGACTCAGCAGCCATAGCAGAAAAAAGCTGCGCAGTTTTAAAACGCAGCTTCCTGGGCTGTGTGGCCAGTGCAAACTCCATCTATAAAGCATTTCAATGGCTTTTATGGGACCAGATGTTTATTTGCCCGCCTGGGATCAGGAAGAAAGTACTCTGAGACCATGCCAATGGCTCACCGCTCCCCACCTGCACCTGGGCAAACAGCAGGATCTGGCTTAAGCAGGCAAGAGAGCATGGCAGACTTCTACCGCCATACAGAGATGTTTCCAGGCTGCACAGTGCTCTGTGTGTCAGATTTGGCTGCAACTTGGATGAAAAGAGATTCTGTGCTGCACATTCAGTCTCAGAGTTGAAGTGCTGAGTGTGGTTCCTACCTAGCAGCCCCAGAGATAGCAGAAAATGGTACGTCCTTCATTTTGAAATTGGAGAGAGGTGGAGCCAACATCCAGAGCAGCCCTCTGCTCTGCAGCTCAGAGGCACAACTGATTCAGAGTCACAAGTGGCTCCACAATTTTGGACTGGCGGGGCAATCCCGCAGTACCTGTTTTTGACCTAGGAATGTCACAGCTTAGATTCTTAAGTGCTTAGCAATTTAAAAGCACAAAGCAAAAACAGACAATGCAATAGGACAGATTAAGACATAAAAGACCTCTAAATGGGTCATAGTGTTAGACATATGTAGGCTTGGGAGAGAGAAGAAAAAGAATATAGAGAATAAAGTTAATGCCTTAAAAAGGGTAAAGTCTTTGAAGAGACAGAGTACAGATAGTTATAGATTAAAAGAAATAAAGAAAAACAATCCATGTCAAAATGGAAAATTCACAGAGTTGAGATTCTGTATATTGTATTTTCTTTGAATTTTTTGACTGTGAAGGAGCTAAGTACAGAGAGACATTTCATTATATGGGCTGCCAAGCTAAAGCAGAATGGATATCATAAAGGCATTATGACATCAGAATTTGGGTCTAAGGATATGATGGTTTTGAAATGAGGTTCTTCTTTTGTTTTCATAGAAGATGAGACCCTGTGGACTGCTTCTATCCCAATATGTTATGATAGACCACACCCTCTTGAAAGGTTGCTGTGAACACCCTCAAAAAATTACTTTGCTCAACTTCTGACTGAGAGGAATCTAGCACACAGGTTATACCATGAAAGACCTGAATAGCAGTGCCCCTATACAGCAGGAAGAAGTTTGGAGAGAAATAACTACGTCCATATTCCCAGATATTGTTTTTAAATGTTCCTTTACATTTAAAGGGGGATATGATATAGGTATAAATAATTTGCACTGGTATGTATTTGACTTTATTGATATAAATTTAAGGTCAATCTTGTTATATGTATATGTATTTCTGATATTGATTAAGGTATTGTGATTGTGTAGTTCACTTAAAAATGTAATGTATAATTAGAAAATATAGGTTGTTAATGGATAATCATCAATAATAGTCAAGCTTGTAGTCATGTTAGATTTCCTAAATATATAGAGATATATTTCAGTTAAATAGGCATTCTTCATATCTTTCAAAGACTACAGAATATGGCATTTTTTAATGTTTTTAATAATTTAGGGATTTTCATGACAATGAGACATATCTGCTCTTGGCAGCACCAATCTACTTGGAGAGGAAGATGGGCATCGAAGAGGCTTGTTATGGAGTTTGATAGCCATTTGGGCAAGAAACTGCTCTAGCCTAGACTGTAGCATAAACTGGACATAAAGAACCCGCAGAGAGAGAACTACTGAACTTGCCTAAAGGTGAGATGTTCCTTTAGGGTTCCTGTTTCATGAAAGAGTCTGTGAGACATTCTGCAGAACACAGGAAAAAGGGACCAAACTATCTTTGAAGTTTCCTGCTTCATGGAAATGTCTGCTGGATACTATGGGCCTGTAGGCTGAAGATGGATGACCCAATGGTACAGAGGAACTTTGGGTGACTGTCCAGGCAGGGAGATGTCTCTGTCATTTCTAGAGTTTGGAAGTTGCTTATTTCTTGTTTGCTTAGGTAATATTATATCCTTCTGGAGTCTTTGATGGTGTTGAAGAATGGATAGTTATAGTTTTCCTTAGTTATGATAAAAGATAAAATAGATATAAATATAGTAACTGTAATTCTTGCTCAATAACTGTTTTGCTATATGTAATTTTACTATGTTAAAGTTAAAGCCTTTCTTTGTTGTTTAAACAGAAAAAGGGTAAATGGTGTAGGAGAGTCATCTGTCAATGTGTTACTTTCATTGGTTAATAAAGAAACTGCCTTGGCCTTTTGATACAACAGGAGTTTATATAGGCAGAGTAGACCTAACAAAATGCTGGGAGAAAGAAAGATGAGTCAAGCAGACACCATGAACCTCCGGCCCTCGATGAACGTAGGTTAAGGTTAGGATTTTTCCCAGTAAGCCACAGCCTCGTAGTGCTAAACAGATTTAATAGAAATGGGTTGATCAAGATGTGAGCATTAGCCAATAAGAGGCTAGAAATAATGGGCCAGGCAGTGTTTAAATGAATACAACATGTGTAATTATTTCGGGTGTAAGCTAGCCAGGTAGGATGGAACACAGGGCCCATGCTCCTCTCAAGCAGCAGGACGCAGTCAGCTGTTCTTTTCTCTACACTATTCTGTGCACGTTTGGAATCCCCTAATTTTCTATTCTGTACTCTACTTCAATCCCATAATCTGCTACTCTGTGCATGACTTCAATCCCATAATCTCGTATTTTGTGCACGTCTTCAATCAAATAATCTTGTGTTTTGTGTACATCCTTAATTGTCTCATTTCCTATTCTGTACACGATCTCAATGGCATAATCACCTACTTTGTGCAGTTTCAATCCTATAACCACCTATTATGTGCACATCTTCAACAACCTAATCTGTTTTGTGCATGTCTTCAATCCCCAATCTCTTATTCAGTGTATGTCTTCAATCCCAAAATCTCCTATTCTGTGGATGTCTTCAATCCCATAATTTCCTATTCTGTGCAAGACTTCAATAACCTAATCTCCTACTCTGTACACGTCTTAAATCCCCTAATCTCCTATTCTGTACTTGTCCTCAATCCCCAAATCTATTCTGTGCATGTTTTCAATCCAATTATCTCCTATTATATGCACATCTTCAATCCCATAAAACCTTCTAATTTGTGCATGTCTTCAGAACATAATCTCCTATTCCATGCATGTATTCAATCCCCTAATCTCCTATTTTGTGTGTGTCTTCAATCTCCCGATTTCCTATTCTATTCCTTATTCAATCCTATAATCTATTCTGTGCTATTTTCAAGCACATAATTTCCTATTCTGTGCAGTTTTCAAGCCCATAATCTCCTATTTGGTGCATGTCTTCAATCCCTTAATATACTATTCTTTGCATGCCTTCAATCCCAGAAAATCCTATTCTGTGCACATCTTCAATCCCTTTATTTCCTATACTATGTATGTCTTCTATCCCATAATCGCTATTCTGTGTACACTTTCAGTCCCACAATCTCCTATTCTGTGCACATCTTTAATCCTATAATCTTGTATTCTCTGCACATCTTGAATCTCATAATCTCGGCACATCTTCAATAATCTATTCTGTGAACGTCTTCAATATTCTAATCTCCAATTCTTTGCACATCTTCAATCCCATAATCTCCTCCTGATCTCTGCACGACTTCAATCCTCAAATCTATTCTGTGCACCTCTTCAATTCCCTAATCTCCTATAGTGTACATGTCTTCAATCCCTAATCTCCTATTGTGTTCACTTCTTTAATCCCATAATCTCCTATTATGTGCAAGTCTTCAATCTCCTAATTTACTTGATGCATGTCTTCAATGAATTAATCTCCTAAAATCCCTTAAATCCTTAAATCCCATTGTGTCCTATTTTATGCAAATCTTCAATTTACTAATATCCTATTCTGTGCATATTTTAAGACCATAATCTCCTATTCTGTTCATGTCTTCAATTCCATAATCTACTATGTGCATGTCTATAATCTGTTAATCTCCTATTCTGTGCAAGTCTTCAGTCCCATAATGTCCTATTCTGTGCAAATCTTCAATCTTCTAATCTATACTGTGAACGTGTTCAATCACCTAGTCTCATTCTGTGCACATTTTCAATCCCATAATTTCCCATTCTGTGCACAACTACAATCCCATAATCTCCTATACTGTGCAAGTCTTCAATCATCTAGTCTCCTCTGGGCACGTCTTCAATCATTTAATCTCCAATTACGGGCATGTCTTCAATCACATAATCTCCTATTCTGTGCATGTATTCAATCCCCTAATCTCCTATTATGTGCACATCTTCAATCCCCTAATTTCCTATTCTGGGCAAGGTTTCAATCCCATAATCTTCTATTCTTTGATGTCTTCAAATACATAATCTCCTAGTCTATACACGTCTTGAATTTACTAATCTCCTATTTGGTGCACATCTTCAATCCTCTAATCTATCCTGTGAACATCTTCAATCCCTTAATCTCCTATACTGTGCACGTCTTCAATCCCATAATCTTTTATTGTATGCATGCCTTCAATTCCCTGATCTATTCTGCGCATGTCTTGAATCACATATCTCCTATTATGGGCATGTCATTAATTCCCTAATCTGTTAATCTGTGCACTCAAAACCCATAATCTATTATGTACATGTCTTCAATTTCTTAATCTTCTATTCTGTGTATGTTTTCAATCCCATATTCTATTCTGTGCACATCTTCATTCTCCTAATCTCCTATTCTGCCCATGATTTCAATCCCCTAATTTCCTATGCTGTGCACGACTTCAATCCCACAATCATGTATTCTGTACATGTCTTCAATCACATAATCTCATGTACTTTGCACATTTTCAATCAAAGAATCTCAAATTTTGTGCACATCTTTAATGTCATCTGTTATGGGCACGTTTTCACTGCCATAATCACCTATTCTGTGCAGTTTCAATACAATAACCTCCCATTATGTGCATATCTTCAATACCCTAATCTCCTATCCTGTGCACATCTTCAATCCCCTAATCTATTCTGTGCATGTCTTCAACCCCAAAAATCTCCTATTCTGTGGACATATTCAATATCATGATCTCCTGTTCTGTGCACTCCCAATCCCATTATGTAATATATACACATCTAAACTTCCTAATCTAATATACTGTTCATGTTTTCAATCCCTTAATCTCCTACTCTGTGCAAGTCTTCAATCCCATAATCTCTTCTTTTGTGCACAGCTTTAATCCATAATATTATATTCTATGCATGTCTTTGATCCCATAATCTCCTACTTTTACACATCTTCAATCCCTTAATCTCCTATCTGTGCATGTCTTCAATCCTATAATCTTGTATTCTGTGCAGGTCTTTAATTCCTAAATACCTATTTTGTACATGTCTTCAATCCCATAATCTCCTATTTTGTGAAAGACTCCAATAACCTTATCTCCTATTCTGTGCACATCTTCAGTCCCATAATCTCCTATTCTGCAGACATCTTCAATCCAATAACCTCTTCTTCTGTGTACCTCTTCATTCCAATAACCTCTTATTCTGTCACGGCTTCAATAATCTATGCTGTTCACATCTTCAATCCAATAACCTCTTATCCTGTGTACATCTTCGATCCCATTATTTCCTACTCTGTCTGTCTTCATTCCCTAATCTTCTCTGGGCATGCCTTCAATCCCCTAATCTCCTATTATGTGCAGTTTCAATTCCATATTCTCTTCTTATTCTGTACATGTCTTCAATCTCCTAATCTCCTATTCTGTGCATGACTTCAATCCCACAATCTGCTATTCTGTCCACTTCTTCAATCACATAATCTACTATTCTGTGGGAGTTTCCAATCCCATAATCTCCTCCTATTCTGTGCAAATCGTCAATCCCCTAATCTTCTATTCTGTGCACATCTTCAATCCCATAATTTCTTATTTTGTATATGCCTTCAATCCCCTAATATATTGTATGCACATCTTAAATCACATAATCTCCTATTATGTGCACATCATCAATTCCATAATCTCCTATTTTTTTTCACTCATAAGCCATTATCTCCTATTATGTACATGTCCTCAATTTCTTAATCTATTCTGAGCATGTTTTCAATTTCATAATCTCCTATTCTGTGCATATCTTCATTCTCCTAATCTATTCTATGCAAACTTTCAATACCCGAGTTTCTTATTCTGTGCACAACTTCAATCCCATAAATTGCTATTCTGTACATGCCACCAATCACATAATCTTGTTTTCTGTGCATGTTTTCAATCCCATAATCTCCTATTCTGTGCACACCTTCAATCCCAGAATCTCCTATTCTGTGCATGTCTTCAATTCCATAATCTTGTATTTTGTGCATGTCCTCAATCTTCTAATCTCCTATTCTGTGCACATTTTAAATCTCACAATCTATTCTGTTCAGTTTCAATCTCATAAATTCCTATTATGTGCATGTCTTCAATCCCATAATCTCCTATTCTGTGCATGTCTTCAATCCCATAATCTCCTATTTTGTGCATGTCTTCAATCCCATAATCTCCTCCTGTTCTGTGAATGTCTTCGATCCCATAATCTCCTAACTGTGCTCACTTCAACCACATAATTATCTCCTAATCTATGCACATCTTCAATCTCATAATCTCCTGTTCTCTGCCCATCTTCAATCCCATAATCTTTCATTGTGTGCACCCCTTCAACCCATAATTTATTCTGTGCATGTCTTGAACCACATATTTTCTATTATGTACACGTCTTCATTTTCTTAACCTCCTATTCTGTGTACATTTTCAATCCCCTAATCGCCTCCTATTCTGTGCACGTCTTCATTCTCCTATACTCCTAGTCTGTGCAAGCTTTCAATCCCCTAATTTTGTATTCTGTGCATGTCTTCAATCTCAGAATCTTCTATTCTGTACACATCTTCAATCCCATAATCTGCTATGATGTGCATGTCTTTAATCCCATAATATTTTATTTTCTTAATCTCCTATTCTGTGCAAGCTTTCAATCCCAATTTTGTATTCTGTGCATGTGTTCAATCCAAGAATTTCCTATTCTGTGCACGAGTTCAATCCCAGAATCTCCTATTCTATGCAGACTTTCCATTCCCTAATTTCTTATTCTGTGCACAACTTAAATCCCATAATCTCATATTCTGTGCACGTCTTCAATACCATGATCTTCTATTCTGTTCAGTAGCAGTCCCATATCGTCCTATTATGTACACATATTCAATTAACTAATAAAATATGTGTTTCACATTTTCAATCCCATAATCTCCTATTCTGTGCCCATAATCAAACCCCTAATCTCTTCTACTGTGCACATCTTCAATCCCATAATCTTGTATTCTGTGTATGATTTCTATTACATAATCCCCTGCTCTGTGCAATTCTTTAATTCCCTTAAAACCTATTCTGTACACGTCTTCAAACCCATAATCTCCTATTCTCTGCAAGACTTCAATACCCTAATCTCCTATTCCATACATAATTTAAATCCCCTAATCTCCTATTCTGTGCACTTCTTCACTCCCAAAATCTACTATTCTGTGCAGTCCTCAATCCAAAAAATCTCCTATTCTGTGCACCTTTTCAATCCCATTATCTCCTACACTGTACATGTCCTGTACATGTCTTCGATCTCGTAAACTCCTATTATGTGCACATCTTCAATCCCCTAATCTCTTATTCTATGCAAGTTCAATCCAATGATTTTTTTATTGTGTGCATGTCTTCATTCTCCTAACCTCCTATTCTGGACATGCTTTTAATCTTGTACTTTCCTATTTTGTGCACGACTTCAATCCCATAATCTGCTACTTTGTGCACGCCTTCAATCCAATAATCTTGTATTCTGTGCATGTCTTTAATCTTCTAATCTCCTATTATATACATGTTTTCAATGCCATAATCACCTATTCTGTGCAGTTTCAATCCAATAACCTCCTATTATGTGCACGTCTTCAATACCCTAATCTTCTATTCTGTGCATGTCTTCAATCAAAACTCTCCCATTCTGTGGACGTCTTCAATATCATGATCTCCTACACTGTGCAGTCCCAATCCCATTGTTTCCTATTATGTACACATCTTCAATTTCCTAATAAAAGATGCTGTTCAGGTTTTCAATCCCATAATCTCCTGCTATTCTGTGCACGTCTTCAATCCAATATTCTATTCTGTCCATGTCTTTAATCCCATAATCTTCTACTCTGTGTACATCTTTGATCTCATAATCTCCTATTCTGTGCAAGTCTTCAATCCCCTAATCTTCTATTCCATTCACATCTTCAATCCAATAAACTCTTATTCTGTGCACGACTTCCATCCAATAATCTATTCTATGCACGTCTTCAATCCAATAACCTCTTATTCTGTGCACATCTTTGATCCCATAATCTCCTACTCTGTGCATGTCTTCGCTCTCATAATCTTGTTTTGTGCATGTCTTCAATCCCCTAATCTCCGATTCTGGGCACGTCTTCAATCTCCCAATTTCCTATTCTGTTCCTTATTCAATCCCATAATTTTCTATTCTGTGCATTTTTTTCAAGCCCATAATCTCCTATTCTGTGCCTGTCTTCAATACCATAATGTACTATTCTGTGCATGCCTTCAATCCCATAACATCTTATTCTGTGTGCATTTTATATCTGCTAATCTTCTATACTGTGTACGTCTTTTATCCCATAATCCTAATCTCCTATTATGTGCTCGTTTTCAATCACATTATCTCCTCCTATTCTGTGCACATCTTCAATCCCATAATATCCTGTGCACATCTCCAATACTCTAATATATTCTGTGCACGTCTTCAGTCCCATAATATTCAATTCTGTGCAATTCCTCAATCCCATAATCTTTAATTCTTAAACACATTCAATACCCTAATCTCCAATTCTGTGCATGTTTTCAATCACATAATCTCCTATTATGTGCACGTCTTCAATCTCATAATCTCCTATTCTGTGTACTCTCAACCCATAATCTCCTATGATGTACACGTCTTCAATTACCTCATCTCATATTCTATTCATGTTTTCAATCACATAATTTCCTCCTATTCTGTGCATGTCTTAAATCCCATAATCTCTTAATCTGTGCATGTCTTCAATCCTAAAATCTCCTATTCTGTGCACATTCAATCACATACTATTCTGTGCATGTCTTGAATTCCATAATCTCCTATTCTGTGCATGTCTTGAATCCCATAATTTCTTATTCTGTGCATTTCCAATCCAATTACCACCTATTCTGTACATGCCTTCAATCTCCTAATTTCCTATTCTGTGCCAACTCCAATCCCATAATCTCCTGTTGTGCATGTTTTCAATCCCCTGATCTCCTATTGTGAGTACATCTTCAATTACATAATCTGCTATTCTGAGCACACCTTCAATCCCATAACCTCCTATTCTGTTGACATCTTCAATCCAATAATCTTGTATTCTGTGCATATCTCCAATCCCAGAATATCCTTTTCTGTGCATGACTTCAATCACATAATCTCCTATTCTGTGCATGTCTTCAATCTCATAATCTCCTATTCTATGCAGGACTTCAATCTTCTAATCTCCTAAACTGTGCACGTTTTCAATCCCATAATTTCCTCATGATCTATGCATGTTTTCAATCATCTATTCTATGCACGTCTTCAATCCCCCAATTTCCTATTCTGTACATGTCTTCAATCCTATCATCTCCTATTCTGTACATGTCTTCACTCCTCTAATCTATTCTGTGCACCTCTTCAACCCCCTAATATCCTATCCTTGCACGTCTTCAATTTCATAATCTCTTCTGTGAATCCCTTCAATTCCATAATCTGTGCATGTCTTCAATCCCAAAATCTCCTATTTTGTGCAAGTCTTCAGTCCCCTAATCTCTTTTCAAGTTCATATCTTGAAGTTCATATCACTTAATGTCCTATTCTGTTCAGTCTTAAACCCATTATCTCGTATTCCAATCTGTGCATGTTTTCAATCCTCTAATCTTATTTTGTGCATGTCTTCAACCCTCAATCTATTCTGTGCACATCTTTAATCCCAAAATTTCCTATTCTGTACATGTCTCCAATCCCATAATCTCGTAATTTGTACAGGTCTTCAATCCCATCATCTCATATTCCTTGCACATTTTCAATCAAATGGTCTCATATTCTTTGTACGTCTTCAATCCCCTAATCTCCTATTCTGTGCACATCCTCAATCCTCTAATCTGTACACGTCTTAAATCCCCTACTCTATTATTCTGTCCACATCTTCAATCCCATAATATCCTATATGTGAATGTCTTTAATTCCATAATCTTCTATTCTGTTCATGCCTTCAATCCCTTAATCTTCTATTCTGTGCACGTCTCCAATCCCATAATTTCCTATACTGTGCATGTCTTGAATCCCATCATCTTTTATTCTGTGCACGTCTTCAATCACATAATCTTTTAATCCGTGTATAACGTCAATCCTCTAGTCTCCTATTCTGTGCATCACGTCAATCCCATAATCTCCTGTTCAGTGCACTTTCAATCCAATAATCTATTATGTGCACATCTAATACACTAATCTCCTAGTCTGTGGATATCTTCAATCCCCTAATCTCCTATTCTATGTATGCCTTCAATCCCCTAATCTCCTATTCTGTGCACGTCTTCAATCCCTACTCTCCAATTCTGTGCACAACTTCAATCCCATTATCTCCAACTCCTTGCATGTCTAAATTCTCCTAATCTATTCTGTGCACGATTTCAATCCCCTAATTTCCTATTTTGTTCATGACTTCAATCTCATAATTTCCTACTCTGTGCACGCCTTTAATCTCATAATCTCATATTCTGTGCATGTCCTCAATCACATAATCTCGCATTTTGTGCACGTCTACAATCTTCTAAACTCCTCCCCTGTGCACGTTTTCAATGACATAATCTCCTATTCTGTGCAGTCTGAATCCCATAATCGCCTCTTCTGTGTACGTCTACAATCCCATAAACTCCTATTCTATGCACATATTAAATCCCATAGTCTCCTATTCTGTGCACGCCTACAATCCTAAAATCTCTGATTTGTGCACATATTCAATCACACAATCTTCTATTCTGTGCACGTATTGAATCCCATACCTCCTGTTCTGTGCTCATTTGAATCCCATAATCTCCTCCTATTCTGTGTATGACTTCATTCTTCTAATCTCTTATTCTGAGCATGCTTTCAATCACAATTTCCTATTGTGTGCATGTCTTTATCCCATAATCTGCTATTCTGTGTACGCCTTCAATGCCATAACCTCATATTCTGAACATGTCTTCAATCACTTAATCTCATATTGTGCACACATCTTCAATCCCATAATCTCATAATATGTATACCTATTCAATCCCATAATCTCATATTCTTTGCACATTTTCAATCAAATGATCTCGTATTTTGTGCAGGTCTTCAATCTTCAAATCTTCTGTCGTGTGCATGTTTTCAATGCTATAATACCCTATGCAGTGCAGTTTCAATCCAATAACCTCCTATTCAGTGCACGTCTTCAATACCATAATCTCCTAGTCTGTGGACATCTTCAATCCCCTAATATCCTCCTATTCTGTGCATGCCTTCAATCCCTTAATCTCCTATTCATCACATAATCTCCAATTCTGTGCATTGTTCAATCCCATAACCCCTTATTATGTGCACTTCTTGAATCTCCTACTCTATTCTGTGCACGTCTTCAATCCCATTATCTCCTATTCTGTGCATGTCCACAATCCCATAATCTCATATTTTGTGCACATCTTAAATCTTCTAATCTCCTATTCTGTACATGTCTTCAATCCCATAATCTTTTATTCTGTTGATGCCTTATATCCCCTAATCTAATCTGTGCATGTCTTCAATTACATAATCTATTCTGTGCATTCTCTACCCATAATCTCCTATTTTGTACACATCTTCAATTACCTAATCTCCTACTTTGTACGACTTTTCAATCACATAATCTCTTCCTATTCTGTGCTCATCTTAGATCCCCTAATCTATTATTCTGTCCACATCTTCAATCCCATAATTGCCTATATGTGAATGTCTTCAATTCCATAATCTTCTATTCTGTTCACACCTTCAATTCCTTAGTCTTCTACTCTGTGCGTGTCTTCAATCCCATAATTTCCTGTACTGTGCATATCTTGAATCCCATCATCTCCTATTCTGTGCACATCTTCAATCCCATAATCTTTTAATATGTGTACAACATCAATCCCCTAGTCTCCTATGTATGTCTTCAATCCCATAATCTCCTATTCAGTGCAGTCCCAATTGCATTATGTCCTATTATGCACACATCTTCAATTTCCTAATCTAATATGCTGCTCACACTTTCAATCCCATAATCTCCTATTCTGTGTATGTCTTAAATCCTCTAATCTCTTCTGTGCCCAGCTCCAATCCCATAAACTTGTATTCTGTGTATGTCTTTGATCCCATTATCTCCTATTTTGTGCAAGTCTTTAATTCACTAAACACCTATTCTGTGCATGTCTTCAATCCCATAATATCCTATTTTCTGCACGTCTTAAATTCCTTAATCTCCTATTCTCTGAATGTTTCAATCTTCTATTCTCCTATTCTGTACACAATTTCAATCCCATGATCTCCTCATATTCTGTGCACATCTTCAATAATATATCTTTGCATGTCTTTAATCCCCTAATCTCCTGTGCGTGTTTTCAATCCCATAATCTCCTATTATGTACATGTCTTCACTCCTCTAATCTATTCTGTATGCATATTCAATCCCCTAATTTCCTATTTTGTGCACGTCTACAATCTTCCAATCTCCTATTCTGTTTAATACATCAATCCCATAATCTCCTGTGCATGTTTTCAATCTTTTAATCTCCTATTCTGTACACATCTTCAATACCATAATCTCCTATTCTGTGCAAGTCTTCAATCCTCTAATCTACTCTGTGCACATCTTTGATCCCCTAATCTTCTATTCTGTCCATGTCTCAATCCCATAATCTTTTACTCTGTGCACGCCGTCAATCCCTTAATCTCCAATTATATGCACATCTTAAAACACTTCAATCCCATAATCTATTCTAGTCATGTCTTAAAACCCCTAATCTATTCTGTGCATGTATTCATTCATATAATTTTGTGCACGTCTTCAATGCCCTAATCTCCTATTCTGAGTATCTCTTCAATTCCCTAACCTCCTATCTTTGCATGTCTTCAATCCCATAATCTGCTCTTCTATGAACGCCTTCAATACCATAATTTCCTATTCTGTGCACATCTTCAATCCCATAACCTCCTATCTTGTGCACGTCTTCAAGCCCCTAATCTCCTATTCTGTGCACGACTGCAATCGCATACTCTCCTATTCTGTGCAGTCTTCAAACCCATAATCAACTATTCTTTGCAGGTCTTAATTCCCCTAATCTAATCTGTGCACATCTTCAATACCATAATCTCCTATTCTGTGCAAGTCTTCAATCCCCTAATCTATTATGTGCATGTCTTTAATCCTATAATCTTCTACTATTCTGTGCAAGTCTTCAATCACCTTATTTCCTATTGTGTGCATGACTTCAATCCCATAATCTCCTATTCTGTGCCGGTCTTCAAGCACCTAATCTATTTTGTGTATGTCTTCAATCCCCTAATCTCCTATTCTGTGCACATCTTAAATCCTTTAATATCCATTCTGTGTATGCCTTCAATACCATAATCTCCTGTTCATGTCTTCAATCACCTAAACTACTATTCTGTGCACATTTTCAATCCCATAATCTCCTCATATTCTGTGTATGCCTTCAATCCTTTAATCTATTCTGTGCACATATTCAATCCCCTAATTTCCTATTCTATGCATGTCTGCAATTTCATAATAATTTATTCTGTGCATGTCTTCAATTCCCATAATCTATTATGTACATGTCTTGAATCCCCTAATCTCCTCTTCTGTGTATGTCTTCAATCACCTAATCTTCTATTTTGTGCACATCTTCAGTCCCCAAATCTCCTATTGTGTGTACATCTTCAATCCGATAAACTGCTACTCTGAGCACAACTTCAAACCCATAATCTCCTATTCTGTACACGTTTTCACTCTTCTAAATTATTCTGTGCCCATCTTCAATCCCCTAATTTCCTATTCTGTGCACGTCTTCAGTCCCATAATATTTATTCTGTGCACATCTTCAATCCCACATTCTCCCATTATGCACACATCTTCAATCCCCTAATCTCATAGTCTGAGTATGCCTTCAATCTCCTAATCTCCTATTCTGTTCAATACATCAGTCCCATAATCTCCTATTCTGTGCATGTCTTCAATCCTCTATTCTGTGCACATTTTTGATCCCCTAATCTCCTATTTTGTCCACTTCTTCAATCCCATAATCTTTTATTATGTTCATGCCTTCAATCACCTAGTCTCTGATTATGTACATGTCTTCAATCCCATAATCTCCTATTCTATGAATGTCTTCAATCCCCTAATCTCTTATTCTATGCATGTCTTCAAACCCCTAATCTATTCTGTGCATGATTTCAATACCATAATCTATTCTGTGCATGTATTCAAACCGCTATTCTCTGCACATATTTAATCCCATAATCTACTCTGTGCACCTCTTCAATCTCCTAATCTACTATCCTCGCATGTCTTCAATCTTCTCTTCTGTGAACACCTTCAATCCCATAATCTCTTCTGTGCATGTCTTTAGTCCCATAATCTCCTATTCTGTACAAATCTTCAATCTCCTAATCTCCTATTCTGTGCACTTCTTCAATCATATAATCTCCTATTTTGTGCCGTCTTCAAGACCATAATCTTCTATTATCTGTATGTCTTCAGTCCCCTAATCTAATCTCTGCACATCTTCAATCCAATAATCTCCTATTCTATGCAAGTCTTCAATCCCATAATCTTCTATTCTGTGTACGTCTTCAATCCCCTAATCTCCTATTCTATGCAAGACTTCAATCCGATAATCTCCTGTTCTGTGTACATCTTCAATTCCCTAATCGATTCTATGTATATCTTCAATCCAATAATCTCCTATTTTGTGCATGTCTTCAATTTCCTAATCTATTATGTGCACATCTTTAATACTGTAATCTATTCTGTGTACATCTTCAGTCCTATAATATTTTATTCTGTGCACATCTTAAATCCCATAATCTTTTATTCTGTGAACACCTTCAATCCCATAATCTATTCTGTGTATGTCTTCAATCCCATAATCTTTTATTCTGTGCATGCCTTCAATCCCTAATCTATTCTTTTCATGTCTTTAATCCCATAATCTCCTATTCTGTTCACATCTTCAATCCAATAATCTCCTATTATGTGCACTTCTCCAATCCCCTGATCTTCTATTTTTTGGATGTATCAATCCCATAATCTCCTATTATGTGCATGTCTTCAATCTCCTAATCTATTCTGTGCACGTCTTCAATTCCATAATCTCCTATTCTGTGAATTTCTTCAATGCCATAATCTCCCAGGCTGTACACTTCTATGCAATAATCTCCTATTCTGTGCAGAATATGCCTTCAATCTCCCAAACTCCTATTCTGTGCAGTCTTGAATCCCATAATCTCCTATTCTGGGCATGTTTCCAATCCCATTATCCTTTCCTATTCTCTACATGTCTTCAATCCCCTAATTTTTTATTCTGTGCACATCTTCAATCCCATTATTTCCTATTATTTGCAGTCTTTAAGCCCATAATCTCCTATTTTGTGCATGTTTTCAATCCCTTTATCTCCTAATCTCTGCATGTCTTCAATCCCATAATATATTCCCTGCACGTGTTCAATCCCATAATCTCCTATGCTATGCACATCTTCAATCCCATAATATCCTATTCTGTGCTTGGCTTAAGTCTCTTAATATCCTCTGTGCACTTCTTCAATTCCCTAATCTTCTCTTCTGTGTAGTCTTCAATCCCATAATCGCATATGCTATGCTTTCTTCAATCCCATAATCGCGTATGCTATGTTTTCTTCAATCCCATAATACCCTATTCTGTGCGCATCTTCAATTTCATAATTTCCTATTCTGTGAAGTCTTCAATCCCATAATCTCCTATACTGTGTGTGTCTTCAATCCCATAATCTCCTATTCTGGGCACGGTTTCAATCCCATAATCTCTTCCTATTCTGTGCATGTCTTAAATCCTTTAATCTCCTGTTCTGTGCATGTCTTCAATCCCATAATCTCCTATTCTGTACAGTTTTAATCCCATAATCTCCTATTCTGTGCACAAAATAGAATCTCATAATCTCCTTTTCTGTGCACGTCTTCAATCCCCTAATCTCCTTTTCTGTGCACGTCTTCAATCTGCTAATCTCCTATTCTGTGCACATCTTCAATTCCATAATCTCTTAGTCTGTGTATGTTTAGCCCCTTTCCGTAGCTTTTCTGGTTCTGAGACCATGGACTCAAAGAGCAAGATTGCAGTCTCTTTCTTGAGAAGATGGAGTACCTTCTTTCTCTCCTAATCTGAGGTGCGCGATGGCGCAGGGGGAGGCAGAAGCATAAGAACGACACAGTGTGCTGGGTTCCATGCACATCCCAGGCCACCACCAAGAACCCAACACCGAGGTTCTGTGACAGGCAGTCAGTGGTACCATGCTCAAAGACAAGGGATGATTCTGAACAGTACCCAGACTCTTTGCAGGCCTCTTTCATGCCCCAGTGCCTGGTGGCCGACATTAAGCATGCTGTAGACACTCAGCCAAGCAGCACCAAAGATCTTGGTAGGAACCCAAAAGAATGTAACCCCTCCAGACAGAGAGAAAGGAAAGGCGTGGAGAATCCAGAGCCGTGTGCTATGCTAGTCTTACCTCCTTTCCAAAGCAGGTAAATGGGGACCACATAGAGCATAACATGCTGAATGTAGTAAATCTCCAGTTCAAAGGGGAGCTGTGGGGGGAAGACAGAGAGACATTCAGAACAGACGGCGCATTAGATTCTGCTATACACCCTTAGCCTTCAGGACCCACAAGGTGGCAATCGGGACATTCCATCCTTTCACCTCCTGTCACAATAAAAAAAAAAAAAGAACAAAACGATTGAACTTTCTCATCTCATCTGGCATATTCCAAGCTGCATTTTACAAAAATGGCACAAGGAAAACTCTCTACCAGGAAAAGTGTATTCAAATTGAATGGATGTCACATGTAGGAACATATCCATTCTGAGATGCACCATGAAGACCACTGGTGAAAAATGAACTTCAGTGGTTTGTATGGTGATTTCTGAAGTGCTTCCTTAGGAAAAATATATTTCTACCAGGCAATGGTGGCACACGGCTTTAATCCCAGCACTCGGGAGGCAGAGGCAGACGAACTTCTGTGAGATCAAGGCTAGCCTGGTATACAGAGCTAGTTCTAGGTCAGCCAAGGCCACCAAAAAAAATATGTCTGTGTCTGTCTCTGTCTCTCTCTGTCTCTGTCTCTCTCTCTCTCTCTCTCATATATATATATATATAATTAAAATACTAATAATACTCTGTAGAAAACATTTGAAGAAACAACCTTATAGTTCCACTCTTGAAAAAGCAGATGGCAGAGAATTTAAAAGTTTACTCCTCATTTGAAAAGAACATTCAATGGAGGGTTTAAGAAACTCATATTCAAATGAAAAAAAAAAAAGAGGAACCCTAGGTATGGTCAAGTCCAGCTCCAAAAATAATGCATTTCTCCATGGGATCCCTGGGTGTCTGTTGAGGGTTTACCCTATTTTAGAATGAGTACTAAGGAGCACGGCCAATTCTGACAGTTTTCCAGAAAGACCTTCCTTGCCCTCCCCACGTCCAACACTCTCTCACCCATTTCCTATCTCTTTCGAAACAGAAGTGCTGAGAGGATGAAAAAGAATATAAGGATATGCTGTATGAAATCCTCAAAGAATTAATTTTTAAAAGACCAAAATGAAAAAAAAAAGACAACATAAAATAAAGCTCAGTGCTGGACTACTAACTCTGGAGAAAAAAAAATTGCCAGGTGGTACATCCAAGGCAAAGTCTCAAGCCCTGGCACGCACACCTACACACACCCACACACAATACACACAGACACCAAGGCAAGCCCAGGAGACAAGAACTCCAGAGAAGTTGTCAGCTGCTTCCCTGCTCCCTTCAGTGCAAGCGCAGAATCAAGTCTGTGTGCTAATGAGAGGAAACAGTTATAGGAACTAAAGCACATGAGCCCAAGGTTGCCTTGTGCCAGGAGCTGAAACCAAGACTTGGCAGCATTCCCAGAATGGTAGCTGGGCCAACTATGGACCCTGGACACAGACAATGGGTCTTGACTACAGAATTCCACACTGAAGGAAAATTTCCCAGGGGCCGAGATTATACACAGCTACTACTTTATGTTCACAGAGGAATGTCTAAACCCAGAAAAGGAGACAAGGCTCCAAACCAGTCTGCAGAACACGCCACAGCTGGTTATGCCATCTGTCACACAGCATCACTAGCAGAAGGCTGGTATGGCAGCCTAAGAGACTCCGATGTGAACCTAATTGATATGGTTAAGAATGATTATGGTGGTTTTAATTTGGGGTATTATTTATGCTTTTCAAATATTTTTATACAATGAGCTATTCAATCTCTCACCTTTGATAGATAAGGAACCTAAGGCACAGAGGCAAATGGGGCGGTTGGGGGATAGGGGTAACAATTATTTCAATGAAGTCACCTAAAATGAGACAAGGAATCCCAGGATAGTTTGACTCCCTGGGTAAAGTCATAACACTGACCACTCTCCAAAATGAGCCTGAAGTCAGGCTACCATCCCATAGTATGGAACACAAAACCAAATCAAGGTCGTGTGTCCAACAGTCATGCGATTCCGCTGCCCACCTGTACCCTGTACCCATTTGCCCATGCCTCCTGTAGAGCCCTCTGAGAAAGCAAAGCATCCACCTGCATGTCCTGGTAGGCAGCTGAGCACACTGGCTTTAAGATACGCCATTCAAGCTTGCTATGTCTGTGTTCGAGATTTGACTCTGTTACTCAAGATGCCTATGTCTTTGGGCAAGTCACCTAACCACTCCACTCAATTTCTTGGGAATCAACTAAATGGAAAGAAGTATGGTGTTCTAAGATAGATATATAATTTATATAGTGCTTTATGAGGGACAAGAACTACTATAACAGAAACTATTAACTATACTGCCTCAACTATCTGTTTTTCAGATAAGAAACTGGGGCCCAGAAAGGTAAGATAACTTACATCTCATTGTGGAGGAAGGATTCAAATGCATGCATGCTGACCTCAAATAGATAATCTCAGGCAGTATACAGTCAGTTTTTACTCAGTATCTTTTTTTGGGGGGGAGGGAGGGGGTTGATTCCAAGATCCCACTACCACATTCCAAAACCTGAAGATGTTCAAGTCCCTAGCAAAAAAGTAATGCAGCCCTTGTATATAAACATCTGCCTAGACATTTTAGGGTTGGGGGGATTCTATTCCACTTTTTAATTTTCCTTTTACTTCATGTGTATGGGTGGTTTGCCAGCATGTATGTCTGTGTGCCATGAGCATGCAGTATCCACAGAAGTCAGAGAGGTCATATGATCCCTTGGAACTGGAGTTATATGTGGTTTGAGCTCCATGTGGGTTCTGGGAATTGAACCTGAGTCCTCTGGAAGAGCAAACAGTGCCCTTAGCCACTTAACTATCTCTCCAGGCCCCTTTAATTAATAATCCATTTATTTATTTTAGGTATATAATGTGTATGCCTGAGTGTACCCATGCAGTGCCACAGAGGCCAGAAGGACACCAGGCCTCTAGAAACCAAGTTACAAGTGGCTGTGAGCTGCCCAATGTGGGTCCTGGGAACTGAACCTGGGTCCTCTGAAAGAACAGGGCATATACTCTTAACCACTGAGCCACCTCTCTAGTACCTGCCTAGATATTTTAGACCAGGCCTGGTCACATGGCCCCAAGACAACTATGAATGCAGGCCACACACACACACATGTGTAAATGACAATGTCATGTCACAATGTCAAAAGGCTAGATATCCCTGTTAAATTATATATAGATGACTTATAATGCCTGATGTAAATGTAAATGCTGAAAAAAAGAGAGCCCTCATACTGTGCTGAGCAGGGAATAAAAACAAAAGTCTGAACTTGTTTAGCATAGACTTGTGTTTCCAATACATGCAATCCAGTCAGTGAATCTGTGCATGCAGAATCTATGGTCGACACATCTATGGCTGAAGAACTCTACTCTGCCCTGCTCAGTACCCCCTCCAAAAGCCTGCCCCACAGAAGGCGCTGACGCAGAAGGCCACTGTTCTCAACCAGAGTGGTGGTAACAGTGGTAGCAAAGATGGGTGCTGTCATAGAACTAGAACATGTCCCTACTTGTCTCTCTACATTTTTATGTGGCCCAGCCCCTTCCTGTTCAAATGATCACCACCTTCACAGTCTGCTCTGCCCGATGTCACTCCCACACACGTCAGAGTGGCTAATCTTTGCCTGTAATAAAGGTTTCCTGAGCCTCTTTACCGGACCTCATCTGGAGTACCCAAGACCCTGTTCCCACCTATTCAAATGCATGCAGTGAGGGGTGTCTCACTCCCATTCGAGAGTTCCCTACAATATGATGCCACAAAGAAAGCTGAAGTAAGAACAGGGGCCAAATCACAAGGATTAGGCAGGGGGAAGACACAATGGTGGCAATGTGGGAGAATGGAGAGAAAGGGACAACAGAACTGAGAGCTGTAGAGCCATCACACTAACAGTAGGAATAAGGGAGCAAAAACCAATCCAAAACTCACAACTACAACAAAAAAAGAAGGGAAGCCGGGCGGTGGTGGCGCATGCCTTTAATCCCAGCACTCGGGGGGCAGAGGCAGGTGGATCTCTGTGAGTTCGAGGCCAGCCTGGTCTACAAGAGCTAGTTCCAGGACAGGCTCCAAAACCACAAAAGAAACCCTGTCTCGGAAAAAAAAAAAAAAAAAAAAAAGAAGGGAGCCAAATGGCAGCTGAAAATCCAGCATTTACCACTTAATAGCAAATTATACTTACTAAGCACTTCTATTAAGCACTGTGTGATGTGTTAAATAAACTTTTCTGCATTATTGTAACATTTAATTAGTGCAAATTTCCCATGCAGTGGTTATACAGGAGGAAATGGCTAGACACATTTGACAGATAAGAAAAACTTAATGGCTTTTTTTCCACAGCAAACATCCTGGGACAACAGCCACAGCCTCCCTACCCGGGGCTACAGCCACAGCCTCCCTCCCTGGGGTGACAGCCACAGCCTCCCTATGCTGATGCAACTCAAAGTCAAAAGCAACAAAAAAGGTTATGAGCAAAACAGATCATTAACTTTTTTTCCCCTCACTTCCAAGTCAAGATGATTTTTAGCATAAAAGGAAATGAGATGGGAAAATTATCAAACCTGTGTCCAGAACAAGGGCCACAATTTGCTTCCTTCCATCTCACAAACCTGATCATAGTTTTTGCTGTGGAGACGGAGCCCACTGGACCCTCCATCCTTGTTTCTACTACAATCACCAAAAGGTGGCCAAGAAACCGGGTGATCTGGAAAAACCGGAACTTCCCTATGTCTCTGTCCGTCCCCTCCTCTGTCTCATTTCTCACTTTTTGCAGTCCTCCTCTATATTCTGGGTCCCTCTGGTCATCATTAACACCGTCCCCTCTATTCTTCATCACAGCCCAACGCTTTCTTATTCTAAAATATTTCAGTAGCTCCGTGAAGAAGCTGACGTCCTCAGGGGCCTCTCAAGGGACGGCTGCTCCCCCTCCCCTCACTGCAGGCTCTTCACTGCTTGGGTGATGCACTTGCCTTAGCTAGCAGAGCTACTCCGAAGTCAAGTGGAATGTGGGTCTGAACTGCAAGAGAGCTGGAGAAAGTGAGAAGAGATGCAAACGAGACAAGTGTACCTAGGTTACAAAATGGGTGTAAACACACATACGCTGGATGAAATTGTGAAATGCACAGAACTCATACCAGGTTCTTCAAGCACTCCAAAGTAACACCTTATGCCCTCCACTTTGCAGACCCCACCCTCTTTCAAGAAGACAGAATGGATGGGGAGATGGAAGCTCTAAGAGGCAGTGGCGATACACAGGCATAACTGTTAACACTGGAAAAGGCTAAATGCATTTATAGACTGGAAGTAGATCGAGAGAAGTGCAAACAGAAAGGGCAGAAGGCACTAGACAGAGGACAGGGCTCAAAACACAGAGTAAAGGTGAGCCTTAGGCTCCCCAGAGATAAAGAAGGACAGGTTGGAATAAGAATAACTGTATGGGAGGCGGGGAGGAGGCAGAAATTTTTTTTTCAATAAAAAAATATATTACAAAAAAAAAGAATAACTGTATGCAGGTAGGGTACATGCTTTGTGTTGGAGAAACTGATGATACCATATTACAGGACACTTGGTATCACTAAAGGAGTTGTGTGTAGGGCGGGCAAGATAGCTTGGAAGGTAAAAATGCTTGCTGTCCAAGTCTGATGACAAGACTTCAATCCTCAGATCCCATGGGGCAAGAACAAAACCAACTCCTGAAGACTGTCCTCTGACACCTCTCACACACATACACACCCATACACACATACCCCCCACCAATAAATAATTTTATCATAAAATAGTTCATATCTGATGTCAGGATGTTCCAAAAGTTAATCTGTATCCTACCACCCTCCCTCATTTTTTGTTTTTCGAGACGGTTTCTCTGTGGATATCTATGGGTGTACTGTAAACTCGCTATGTAGACCAAGCTGGCTTTGAACTCACAGAGATCTGCTTCCCTCTGCCTCCTGAGAGCTGGGATCAAAGGTGTGTACCATTAGGTCTGGCAATCCACATCCTTTTAAATGGGAAAGGATACAGCCCAGAGGTACAATTGCTCTTGGCATTGTTCCTTCCAGCAACATTTGGCTTTGGAACAGTTCATCTTCACTAACTAATCACAGACTTTAACTAGCAAATTGAGACCACAAATTTCTTTGAATCAAGTTCTGCCTGTTGGAGGAGTCACAAGAGGAGGGCCTACTTCAATTGAAGAATGGATGAAGAAAGTATGGAATATATACATATTAGAGTACTACTCAGCAGTAAAAAACAAGGACTTCTTGAAGTATGCAGGCAAATGGATGGAAATAGAAAACACCATCCTGAGTGAGGTAAGCCAGACCCAAAAAGAGGAACATGGAATGTTCTCACTCATATTTGGTTTCTAGCCATAAATAAAGGACATTGA
>NW_026068148.1:2611027-2612308 GCF_014885135.2 Alexandromys fortis
GGAGGTGGGGAAGAGACAGAAATCTTTAATAAATAAATAAATAAATAATAAATTAAAAAAAAAAGAGGAGGGCCTACAACCTAGATAACCATCAGTAAAGAGCTAGTTAAATAAGCCACAATACATTCAGGGAACATTAATATTATAGAAACACAAAACATCAGGAATATGGACTATTCTATAAGGTAACTATTCAAAGCCATACCATGAAGGGGGTGAGCTGTTCTTAGACTAAATAAGTAAATCAATAAAAGTGAAAGAAATAGAATAACCAAACCAATACTTAAAATCTGACTAGACCGAGAAAGGGGGAGTAGTGGAGAAGGAGAGAGGGGAGAGAAAAGGAGAGGGAGGGGGGGAGGGAGGGAGAGAGAGAGAGAGAAAGAGAGAGAGAGAGAGAGAGAGAGAGAGAGAGAGAGAGAGAGAGAGAGAGAGAGAGAAAGCACATATGCACACACACAAGTGGATATTTGCAGAGACTAGGGAAGGAATTTTTCTACGGCTATTCACCCTATTCCCTTGAGGCAGCCTCTGACTGAACATGGAGCACACTGGAATTTTGCTTCAATTCAGCTAGACAGCAAGCAGCAGCCCACAGCAATTCCCCTGTCTCTCCCCCACCACCACACCCATGCACACCTGGCTGGTAACTTGGGTACTGGAGAGCAGAGCCCAATCGCTCATGCTCCCATAGCAAGCACTCTTAGCCACTGAGCCATTTCCTGCAGCCCTAGACCTTGGTTTTTAAAAAGAAGTTATGTAAATTTGGAGAGATAATTGGGCAAATTTGAATACAAATTTAACTAGAATTATAGAATTATTGATGATTTTCTGGAACATGATAAAGCTACTATGATTATGCAAGAGGATTTCCTTATTCTTTCAGCTGCAAGCTAACAGACCAAATGAGCATAAATTTGTCTCTAACATTCAGCAAGTTTGGAGACAGGATACACTTAGAAAGTGAATGTGGAGTAGGATCAAAAACCCATTGCCATTGTTCTTGAGGTCTCAGTAGTCCTCATTGTCCGCTATGTTCAGCGAGACCGGTTTTAACCCAGGCTTTTTCAGATCCAGGCCAGCTGGCCTTGGTGAATTCCCAATAGAACATCCCCATTGTCTCAGTGTGTGCTTCGGGCTGATGAGGATGGGGGACTTGATGGGGGGAGGGGGAGGGAAATGGGAGGCGGTGGCGGGGAGGAGGCAGAAATAAGAAAGAAAGAAAGAAAGAAAGAAAGAAAGAAAGAAAGAAAGAAAGAAAGAAAGAAAGAAAGAAAGAAA
>NW_026068148.1:2622958-2627342 GCF_014885135.2 Alexandromys fortis
GGAGGGAGGGAGGGAGGGAGGGAGGGAGGGAGGGAGGGAGGGAGGAAGGAAGGAAGGAAGGAAGGAAGGAAGGAAGGAAGGAAGGAAGGAAGGAAGGAAGGAGAATGTGGGAGAGTGGTAAGCACTGCTCTAGCAGGAGGGAGAAAGTACTTGATGCTGCTACTAGTTCAGCTTGTCAATGTATCAATAGCTGTTTACTAAAACATTGGGGATTCTTTTCAATTTAAATGACATATACCGTCATGAACCAATATTGCAAAAATTGCGTGGTGGGGGGAAGAAAGAGAGAAATAAAATTCATTTAGGAGAACAATTTGTCAACTGCTATCAAAAGCTTTAAATGGTCATTCATTTTCACTACCTTGTCTCCCTCCTAGAAATTTATAATTTATGGTAGCCGGATATGGTGGCACATGCCTTTATTCCTAGGAATAGGGAGGCAGAGGCAAGTGGATGTGTTCCTGTGAATTCAAGGTCAGCTTGTTCCACAAAGGGAGTTTCAAAATAGCCAAGGTTGTTACACAGAGAACCCATCCTAAAAAACCACTACCACCAAAAATAATGGAAAGTTATGATAACTTAGATTCTGGTATATCTAAGTTACCAAGAAGTTTTTATTTCTTTTTATTTCATGTGTATGAGTATCTGCCTCCATAGATGTATGAGCATAAGGTGAGCTCCTGCTGCCCGTGGAGGCCAGAAGAGGGCATCAGTTGCCTTGGGACTGGAGTTGCATATGGTTGTGGGTGCCATGTGAATACTGGACACTGAGCCCTGGCCTTCTGCAAGATCCGGAAGTGTTCTTAACTTCTGAGTCAGCTCTCCAGGTCCCAAAGAAAATTTCAGAAGCAATCCAAAATTTGGAAAGTAAATACAAAAAGGAGAGATCGGTTTAACTGTCCATCAATGAGATTTTCACCAGGAAATACTCTGGAAGATGAACTATGCCACCACCATTTTTAAAGAAGGCATTAACCATTTCTAGGTGAAAGAAAACAATTTCATTTTTTATAAAATGTGATCTTTTTTTATAGGACAAAAAATGAAAAGTTTTTATACATCTTTTGCATAGAGCAAAGACTGGACTACAATTTACCAAATTGAATAGGGGAAACGAAGATAACTTGACTTTAGATTTTATATACTTTTTTTAATTTATTTATTATGTATACAACATTCTGTCTGTGTGTATGCCTGCAGGCCAGAAGAGGGCACCAGACCTCATTCCAGATGGTTGTGAGCCAGCATGTGGTTGCCGGGAATCGAGCTCAGAACCTTTGGAAGAGCAGACAATGCTCTTAACCACTGAGCCATCTCTCCAGCCCTTTATATACTTTTATAGGCAAATCTATTAGCAAATTAAAAGTAGCCCAGTACTAATTGCACACCTAGCCTATTTTAAAGCTGCCCAAATATCAACAGAGGAATACTTCACACTATTCTCAGCAACTGCCTCTTTAGCAGGAAAGGGATTTTCTCTGCACTCTGCTGTTGAGTGCAGCAGCATTACTAATAGTCAAGGTATGGAGTCCACCTATGTGTCCATCAACAGATGGAAAGATAAAGAAAATATCATATATTGGAGCTGGAGAGATAGCTCAGCAGTTAAGAGCACCTGCGGCTCTTTTAATAGGACCTAAGCTCAGTTCCCAATGTCCATGTTTGAGCAGCTCACAACCAACTGTAACTCTAGCTCCTGGGGACCCAATACACTCTTCTAGCCTTCATGGGCATCCATATGACATGGAACATACACACAAAGATACACACATGCACATAAATAAAATAAATTTCCTTTAAAAAAAGAAAATACAGTATAGATGTACAATAAATAGCATTCAGACTCATCGGGACCCACCCCTTACTGAGAAACTAGTGGCAATTATTAGCTACTTGAGGAAGGAAGAGTTATTATTCTTTAGAGATATGGTTACTGACAGGCTGCCCATACTTTAGTGGATGTACATATGGGTAGCACTAAATGGATTTAGTAGACTCTTATTTTACAAATAAAGACAAGGACATGAAGTTGGGAGGCAGACATAGGGGAGGAGATCCACAGGGAATTGAGAGAAATGGGAGGGTATCTATGATTGAATTTCATATCTCATTGCATACACGTATGAAACGCTGAAAGAATCAAAACTAATAATGAAGGCCTGTCATTTGAAACAATCCAGTTGATGCTTAAATGAAGTAAGTCAGACATGAAAAAGCAAGCCCCACATGAATGCCATCACTGTTAGCAGAAAAAGGAAGAACAGGGTATAGAGAGTGCCTCTATTTTGTAGTTATTTTTAATTTTTGAACATCTACATACAGAATCCTAAGCATATTTTCCCCAGACCTTTTCTCCCTATCCCCTTCCCATTTGTCCCCTTTTTCTCTTAGATAACTTTTATACTTTTCTGTGTCTTATACTTTATATTATTATATAAAATGAAACAACCACATATAAGAGAAAGCGCAAATATTTGTCAATCTGAAACTGGTTAAGAGTACATTCAGTACTGGTTCTCATGAAATTTGCTATGTAGACCATGCTGGCCTTGAAATTCCAAAGATCCAAACACCTCTACTTTCTGAGTGATGGGATTAAAGCATCAGGGGTTCTCAATCTGTGGGTCACATGACACTTTAGAGTCACATATTACAATTACATTACAATTCGTAACAGTAGCAAGATTACTGTTAAGAAGCAGCAATGAAATCATTTTATGGTTGGAGGGGTCACCACAACATGAGGAACTGTATTAAAGGCCTGGAGCATTGGAAAGGTTGAGAACCACTGGGTTAAAGGCATGTGCCACCACACTCAACTTAAACATTATAGTCTTTATATATGTGTGTCAGAGGACCTTTAGCCAAGAAAATGGATTAAGCTACTAATGACGGTTAGAGTTAATATGTGCTATTACTTTTATAGTTCTTTCCCTCTGAGTATCTGAACATGCTTAAAAAATAACTTCCAGACCCATAGATGAACTTCAGTAGTAGAGGGTTCGCTAAGAGCACTTCAAGGCCTTGCGAATTGGTCCCCACCACACACATACACAGAAAAATAGTAAAGGGTAGATCCCCAAGATCCATGGTATTTTTTATCTCTCCAAATGACTCTACTCACAATTATCTTTTGAGGTAAGGTGCCCACAACCCAAGCAGGCACACTGTGATCCGCCTCATTCCCTTTGCTGACATTATAAGGTGGAATGAGTGAGTCAGGGCAGCGCGCTGGTCTTTCCCCCAGCACCACCCCTGACTTCCTCTTTTGTTCTCTGAATCTCAGCAAATAGGAACACACCAGTGCTTGCCAAATGGCTGCTAATCTTCCTAGTGTCAAGGGAGATATTTTGAGCTTAGCAAAGACGCTACTTGCTCTGGTGACACAGCAATTTGGGCGAGTGTATTTCATGGTGTAAAAAGCATAGTTGCCCAGACCTGCCTACTTTGTTTGGACAGGCCCATAGAACTATATGGAGTGCCAGTTTCAGCTCTTTGAGCCATGAGGTACTCTGCAGGATTCATTTAGCTCTTTATTTAACCAAGGTGAAAATGAACTCTCTTAGTTCCCGATCTGTTGCGGGAGGTCTTTCCGCCCCTCCAACCAATAGCTGCTGTGATACCAGCCCATTGGGGCGTGGTCTCACTCCCTTTAAAAAAGCGGCTATTTCCTCTGTTCGCTCTCTTCTCTTACTGCTCCGCTGGAGACCTGGAGACGAGACTCCCTTCCTGGTTGCGCAGATGGCTGTTGTCTGGGATTGTGATCTGTAAGTTTTTTCCCCTTTAAATAAATAACACCCTATTAATCATAACTCCAAACTGGTGTTGCCTTGTTCGTGACTTACGCCTTCATCTGGCGCCCAACGTGGGGCTTTTAGGACCTCTCCTTTCCCCACTCGAGTTCGGCTTGGCACGAGCCCTCCCTTCCTTAGCCGCGGCCTGTGCCTTGCGGCAGGCGGCTGTGTGGCCTGTGGCAGGTGGCTGTGTGGCCTGTGGCAGGCGGCCATGTGGCCTGTGCCTTGCGGCGGCCGTGTGGCCTGTGCCTTGTGGCAGCCTTGTAGCCTGTGCCTTGTGCGTGGAGCCAGCAGTTTAATATAAATTATCACGCACTGGCTTTTCTTGCTGCAAGTACAGCTCTTAGGTGGTGTGAACCAGAGCACGCGGTTGTCGGTTGCAGAAGCTGCAACCCCTCAGGGTGACTCTGTCACCTGGAGGCATACACGGCTTCCTGGTTACTCTTCTCTACCCCTGGATTCTGGGTTTATGGTTCCCTGTACGCCGTTTTTTGTTTAGTTCGTGACTTAGGCCCCAGTGTCGAGTCCGAGATACACTCGGCCTTCAGGCCCACAATATCCAGAGAGGCAGGACGATCTCTGAGGCCTGC
>NW_026068148.1:2634191-2642792 GCF_014885135.2 Alexandromys fortis
CAAACATGACTTTGGGTGATTGCCCAGGTAGCTAGTTGTCTCTGTGATTTGTTGCATGTTTTGGAAGTTGTTTTACTGAACTTCCTAATTACCCAGTTAACATTATTTCCCTTCTCAGATCTTTGATGGGGTTGAAGACTATATAAATGTAGTTACCTTTTTCTCACGACTTGGCCAAGTTATTTATTATACAAGACCTAAGCTAGTTAGAATAGGATATTTGTACTTATTGTATATAATTTCATAGTAGGTTTAGAACTCTCTTACTTAAATAAAAGGGGGAGGTGTTGCGGGAGGTCTTTCCGCCCCTCCAACCAATAGCTGCTGTGATACCAGCCCATTGGGGCGTGGTCTTACTCCCTTTAAAAAAGCGGCTATTTCCTCTGTTCGCTCTCTTCTCTTACTGCTCCGCTGGAGACCTGGAGACGAGACTCCCTTCCTGGTTGCGCAGATGGCTGTTGTCTGGGATTGTGATCTGTAAGTTTTTTCCCCTTTAAATAAATAACACCCTATTAATCATAACTCCAAACTGGTGTTGCCTTGTTCGTGACTTACGCCTTCACCGATCTTCCACCTCTCACTGACTTTGGAGCTGTTACCTGTCCTCATGGGAAATGACCAAATGCTACTCTAGTTGCTGGGTCCTGAAGTCACATCTGAAAGGAAGGGTGAAGCAAGAAGCCTTGATGGCATAGAATGCTTAGTGATAATGACAATAATCACAGGAGTAAGAACAGCAACAATGCAGAGCTCCTAGGGAATATATCATCACAAAATCCGAGGTATTTCCCTGAGTCTTAATGATGAGGAGAAAGAACATAGTGATAATGACCAATACTTCCTAACTCTAATGGATTTCACTATCTCCCCAAATTTCGAGTGTTAAAGTCATAACCCCAATACTTAATTATGTGACCATACCTAGAGACAGAGTCTTTAAATAGATCATACAGGTGGGTTCTAGTTACCATTAGGTCCTAATTCAATAGACCACCAATATCCTCTAAGTTGGAAAAGATTAGGACACATAGAAAAACATGGAAGACATCAAGGAATAAAAGAGGGGACTCAAGATGAATATTATCCACTGATCTCTTGATGTTAGACCAGTAAGGAATACCCATTTACCCAGTGTGTGGTATAGTCCTTATTACAGAAGTCCTAGCAAGTTAATACCCTGGCCAACTGTGGTGGCCAATCTTCATCTTCAACCTGGCAAGACTTAAAATGACCTAGAAAGCATATCCCTGGGCCACTGGTTCTCAATGATGTGACTCTTTCTAATGCTGCGACCCTTCAATAAAATTCCTCATGCTGTGGTGACCCTCAACCATAAAATTATTTCATTGCTACTTCATAATTGTAATTTTGCTACTGAGCGGTGTCTCAGTTCCTAAGACCACCGGAAATAGGTGTTATCTGATGCTTCCGACCTGTGCACATGTTGAGAACAGCACTAGGCTACCTCCATGTGTGTTTCTAAGAGGTTTGACTGAAGAGGGAAGAGCTACCTCAGATGTTGAACATATCGCATACACCAGTATTCTAGTCTGAATAAAAAGGCAAAAGTTCCCTGAGCTGAGAACAGTGCTCAAGGCCCTCTGCTTCTGGACTGCATGCAAGGTGATAGCTGCCCCATGTTCCTGCTGCCACAGCTAAAGCCACTAGCTCCACCATGGACAACTTGCAGCATGGAGTGAATTTAGTCAACTACTAGAAACCAAACGGCTATTCCAGGTAGATCAGAGAAAGACACTGATCAACTTATGTGATGGGAGGTCACAATGAAAAGTGTATAGTTATAGGCATGAATCATGCTAACATACTCTTGTGTAGAACATGAAAGTCCTAGAAAATGACACACACATGATACCATCTTCATAAAGGCCAGTAAACAACTAAAACTAAATAACATCTTGTTTAGGAATCTATAACTGCATACTCATGTTTATAGACATATCTGCACACCTGAGAGATAAAACAATTTTTTGGGAAACTGTACACACGGATATAGTATGTACTGATCAATGCCACTCACTATCCCCTGGACTCGGGTTCTTCCTCCACTTCTGAACACTTTTCTCTCCCAATTTCATTTGCTCTCTTTTTGGAAACCCACTGAGGAAACTTAGTGCTGTCTGTATGTGCATGATACAGGCCCATCAGCTGGAGCATTGGCAACCTTCAGTTGCCACATCCCTGAAAAAAACAGACTTTCCTCCCCTCAACAGCCATCAACTGCGAATAGCTTCTCAGCTATTGGGTGGGGCTTCATGAGGCCTTCTTCCATCTGCCCTGTGATTTTGGACACTTGATCTTGTGTAGGAATTGGGCATGCAGTCACTGAGCAGTCATGAGCTGATGTGTCCAAGAGCCCTGTCATGTCCAGCAAGTATCGCTTCTGCTATGTGTGTCCACTACTTCTGACTTGTAAAGAAAAATAAAAAAAACTTTCCAATGGAACTTTTTTAAAAGACAAGCAAAGAAATAATAACTGTAACTCAGGCTAGTTGTTTTCTCTTAGGGGCAGTTAAGGCCAGAGGCAGCAGGAGTGGAAGGCTAGCACATGGGTTAGTTCTTATGCTAGGCTTACAGGAACTATGTTGCCTATAAACAAACACATGCAAAAGCAAAACAAAAAGAGAACAGGCAGGAATGAATGGCAAAGATGCTAGAAAGCCGCTCAACTTCCTTAGCGATCAGGGAAATGCAAATCAAGACAACTTTAAGATACCATCTTACACCTATCAGAATGGCTAAAATCAAAAACACCAATGATAACCTTTGCTGGAGAGGTTGTGGAGAAAGGGGTACACTCATCCATTGCTGGTGGGAATGCAAACTTGTGCAACCACTCTGGAAAGCAGTGTGGCGGTTTCTCAGAAAATTTGGGATCAACCTACCCATGGACCCAGCAATACCACTCTTGGGAATATACCTAAGAGAGGCCTTATCATACAACAAAAATATATGCTCTACTATGTTCATAGCAGCATTGTTTGTAATAGCCAGAACCTGGAAATAACCTAGATGCCCTTCAATTGAAAAATGGATGAAGAAAGTATGGAATATATACATATTAGAGTACTACTCAGCAGTAAAAAACAAGGACTTCTTGAAGTTTGCAGGCAAATGGATGGAAATAGAAAACACTATCCTTAGTGAGGTAAGCCAGACCCAAAAAGAGGAACATGGGATGTACTCACTCATATTTGGTTTCTAGCCATAAATAAAGGACATTGAGCCTATAATTTGGGTTCTTAGAGAAGCTAAATAAGAAGGAGAACCCAAAGAAAAACATATAGGCATCCTCCTGAATATTAACCTTCATCAGGCGATGAAAGGAGACAGAGACAGAGACCCACATTGGAGCACCGGACAGAAATCTCAAGGTCCAAATCAGGAGCACAAGGAGAGCGAGCACAAGCAAGGAACTCAGGACCGCGAGGGGTGCACCCATACACTGAGACAATGGGGATGTTCTATCGGGAACTCACCAAGGCCAGCTGGCCTGGGTCTGAAAAAGCCTGGGTTAAAACAGGTCTCACTGAACATAGTGGACAATGAGGACTACTGAGACCTCAGGAACATGGGCAATGGGTTTTTTGAGCCTACTGCACGTATTGGCTTTGTGGGAGCCTAGGCAGTTTGGATGCTCACCCTACAAGACTTGGATGGAGGAGGGTGGTCCTTGGACTTCCCACAGGGCAGAGAACCCTGATTGCACTTTGGGCTGACGAGGGGGGGGGGACGTGATTGGGGGAGGGGAAGGAAAAGGGGAGGCGGAGGTGGGGAAGAGACAGAAATCTTTAATAAATTAAAAAAAATAAATTAATTTAAAAAAAGATGCTAGAAAGCCACGATTGCAAATTTGATGACCCCAACTGTGTGTACCAATATCTATTTAAAAGAGAGAGGAACAGAGGTTTGGTTAACTAGCCTGTGCATTGTTTTAAAGCTTGTTAAATGGCTGATTCGGGATTTTAACTCAAGACATCTGACTTCAGAACCCATGACTTCCACCACTGTGGTCTCCTCCATTTTTTATGCCACTCTACTGATAGAATAAAGCTAGGGTCACCTGTGCGACTCATGCTGGGCTCTACCTGGTTACTATGAGATGGGCACTGCCAACAGAGGTGGACACAGAGGTTCTGAAATTCACCAGCTCTGAAGCACGATTAATAAAAACTAAGAGACAGATACTGGGGCTCAACCTGAAAGTCAGAAAAACAAAACAGACAGCCACTGGCTCTTACCTCTACCTCAGTGCGAAATGGCATTCCTGCCTCCAGGAATCTCAGAATGAGACTGTGTGTGAGAGCTGTCTCCTCCCATTTTATAATCCTCTCTAGGGTTGGGATTAAAGGCGTGCACCACTACTGCCTGGTTTCTATGGCAAACTAGTGTAGCTACTGGGATTAAAGGTGTGTGTCACCACTGCCTGGTCCTTAAGGCTGACCAGTGGGGCTATTTTACTCTCTGATCTTCAGGCAAGCTTTATTTATTAAAGTACAAATGAAATGTCACTACACAACTCTAGGTTTCACACTTTTTCAAACATTTGCATGCTGTGATGCAATCTACAAGGCCACTTTCAGAGTTCACAAGAAGGTCCATCAGGTCTTGGAAGACTAGCCAGGAACGCATTGATTTCTCACTCAAAGAGAGAAAGTCAGAACTTGTTTCTCTTTGCAGAACCCAAAGGAAAAGCTAAACTCAGAGACAGTTTAAAAGGTCTCCAGAGGAACCGAGGGAAAGGCAAAGGTCAATCAGACTGTTTCTGTAGAGGCCAAATGACACATCCAGAGTGACCTGCCCAAGGCTGGACCTCATGCTTGGTAGAGTAGCAAGGGGCTCAAAGAGGGTCTTTCTACCCACTCACCAGCCCAGACATCATTCCGTCCTGCCTCAGATTGCAGATTCTACCCTGACCATTTCATCCACATAAAGTTAACCCCCACTTCCTCAATAGCCCAGGCCATCTGTGGTACCCTCCCCCACCTTCCCTATTTACTGACTTCAAAGGACTTCAGCATCAAGTGGCTAGAGATAAGGCCAGTCTACTAGCACTAAATCAAAGGCTCTCAGTCTTGCTGTAACAACAGCTCAAGGGCACTCAGCCTGCCCTCTATCCCTCAGCTACCAAGTTGGGAATCTAGTTAATCTTCAACCCTCTGGGGAACACATTTCTGGGGATGGGGGACTTTTTATAGGCAGGCCTGAAAATGGGAGGCAGGCCCCCCTGTCTTGCTACCTTCAACATCTTTCTTAATTCACCATATAAGCCCTGCTATAAGCTTCAGCCAAGGCCACCACTTTCTCCATCAATTAAAGGCAAAGGTCACACACCTCCCTTCAAGCCACAAGATGTGAAAGGTACTTGACTATATCCTGGCATGATTAGACTCTGTTCACTTCTCTTTCTACTTCTCTTGGAGTTCTTTCTCCCATTCTGTCTCCTCCCAGGTTTCAAAGCTGTTCCCAGATTTTCCATCAACACTGACAGTTGTTAAATTTATACTCCCAGTAGATCCTGTCTCAAGCAACATAGTGTGTACAATTTTTATCTCTATCAGATTGGCACCAAAAATAATCTTCTTTGGATAGAACCCAGCAATTTGTAGTTTCATAAAGCTCCCTAAGGATATTTGGGCGTAGAAGTGTTCAATGTACACTTTGAAAAATAAAATCTCTTAATCTCTGAATGGGAAGTGTAGATACTTGAGCAAGTTCACAAAGGAATAGAAGGCAGCTGCCAGGGAAATGTATTCATTAGAATAGTAATGCGACTAGCACTGAAAACAACAACAAAAAGTCAGAATTACAGGAATGACAATTAATAACTGCTGTTGGACAGCATCACTCTGCAGGGCTGGAGAACCTTCCGCATACTAATTCTTATGATGAGTCCCTCAGATAGCTTTAAATTTTCCTTTTTATATACAAGGAAATTGAAAGGAGACATTAATTGGGTAACTGGCCCAAGGTTACTCATACAGTAGGTAACTCGGGAGGCAGAGGCCTCCCTCTGTGAGTTTGAGACCGGCCTGGTCTACAGAGCTAGTTCTAGGACAGGCTCCAAAGCTATAGAGAAATCCTGTCTCAAAAAACAAACAAACAAAAAGAAACAGGTAAACTAGACAATTTGACTATGGAATTTGATATTCTTACCCATTTACCTATACTACCTTTTTGGGTACAGAGGAATACTTATTTTTTTTATTTTTGGTTTTTCTGAGGCAAAGTTTCTCTATATAACAGTCTTGACTGTCCTGGAACTCACTCTGTAGACCAGGCTGGCCTTGGACTCACAGAGATGTGACTGCCTCTGCCTCTCATGTGCTGGAATTAAAAGTGTGCGACACCACTCCCGGGCCAGAGGAATACATTTAAACTTGATTTACAAAGGACATGACAGTTTGACATCCACTGTTTATTCTTTCCCTCCCCCCCACCCATATGAACTAAGACAGGGAATCATCTATTTATATGGGAGTTGATCATGCCTCACACACCCCAACATATTCATTTAGCAAATACGTATTGAGTATCTACTTTATGACAGCACCATCAGTACAACACAAAGGATGATGTCTTGCCTTCATGAACATTAGAGCCTTATACTCCCTCACCCCAGAGGCTGATTTCTAGAATGTAGAAATTCAGTTTAGTTTAGTTCAGTTTAGTTTCAAGGACTCAAGGCCACTGATAATAGTGTTCAATTAGCGGCATAATAGGTCAAGTTGACTTTCTGATATCTCACAGAAAATGGCAATACTAAACAATGTAGGTATTTGTTGACTGATGGAAAGCTATTTCTGAACAAGGACAACCTGTAGACAAACTTGTCCTCCTAACTTCTGCTGAGGAAAAGGACATGGTTATAAAAAAGATTGAAAAGGGTTGGAAAACCAGATCAACACACTCATTTCTGATCATTCAAACGCTAGGGTTTTTTTTTTTTTTTTTTTGGATTTTCGAGACAGGGTTTCTCCGTAGCTTTTTTTGGTTCCTGTCCTGGAACTAGCTCTTGTAGACCAGGCTGGCCTCAAACCCACAGAGATCCTCCTGCCTCTGCCTCCCAGTGCTGGGATTAAAGGCGTGCGCCACCACCACCCAGCCAAAGGCTAGTTTTTAAAGAGGTCTTTCACTGAAAAAAAAAACCCTGCATGAAATAGTTTGAGTTGTTTTTTAAGGACACTTGGAATGATTGATGGAAAAAGGTATGGCCTAATTACAGAGCGTTTGTCTTGCATTCAGGAGACCAGGAGATGGACCCACAGTGCCACCTGAAAGAAAAATCGGAAACAAAAGGACTTTTCTGGCTATTTTCACCAAGTAAAAACAGGACCCCAGTGAAATAAGTGGGATCCATTACATCATCATTTTCCAGTTTAGCTAACTAAATGTGAGCTGAGTTTTATATAGGCTAATGAGACACAGGGAATGAGCAAATGTTTTGCAGAGTCTAAGAGAGGTGAGACTCCCCCTCCCTCCCTCTCCCCCGCCACCCGCAAAGAACTACACTTTAGTTTAGAGGAACGTGAGAAACACAAAACAGTCTCTTCACTTACAGTGGGAGGGCAGGCCCAGTCTTGTAATTTAATGCTGATTTAGGACAGGAGGAGCGAAGGAGGCTTTTCCACTATCGCTTTCAAACCACATGGACCTCACCATCTGAATATACACTACTTGGGTAATCCAAAGACCGTAGAGTGAGAGTTTCATATGGCATGTCTCCAAACTAGTGGTCCTAATGTGACTAGCAAGAGCAAAAACAAGTCCTCTAGAGAAACTTGACACTCCAAAATCCCCCCAAATAAAGATCCTAAGGAAAAGACGAAACTTAGAGTAAAATAACAGTGCTAGGCAAAGACATAAGGAGACAAGCCAAGGATCACTTCAAGATCTCACATGACAGACTACACCATTCAGTGTTTTAACAATTAAATATACAGTAATTGACACAAAAACTCAATAGGTGACTTACTAATTGGGTACAACTAAAGAGATAGGAACTGGACTATAGAACTGAAGGCATTATCCCAAATGCAGTATATAAAGACAAAAAGGTGAAAACTATGAAAGAAAGACTAAGGACTGGGAAGATAGGGATGAATAATGTTCTTCCAAATATTGTTCCAGAAGATAGATAGAAAGGCAGCTTCAGTAGGTATTACAGCCTGGACTGTTCAGAAACCTTCTAAAAGACACGTACAGGCAGACTTGAACAGCTCGGAGGAGTCAGGAGTATAGTTTGGTGGTCTGGTGAGTGCCGCATCCCCAGTTGCATGGGACTGGGGGAAGAAGGGAGAAAAGGGGGAAGGGAGGAAGGGGAAACAGAAAAGAGAAAGTCTTACAGAATAAAGAAAAGTTAACATCAAAACATCCCATAGTGAAACTGCAGAACATTCAATACGAAGAATCTCTTAAAAGTGACCGAAAAGAAAAGATTTTTTTTTACTAAAACTCTAACACTGATTATTGACTTTTCAAAGCACAGAGTATAAAAGACACAATATAGAGAAAATATAACTTCATTTTACATGGGAAATATGAACCTAGAGAATGTGAAGCAATGAAAAAAACCTCCAAGAA
>NW_026068148.1:2642837-2789603 GCF_014885135.2 Alexandromys fortis
ATATATAACATACTGTGTGTGTGTGCAAAATCATAAGAAATGCCAGCTATGTTAGTTTTTCATGACTAATGAAATCACCCATGGTGGGCTACTTGATAAAGAAAAAAGTCTTCATTTTGCTAATAGTTCTGGGGTGTAAGATTTAGGTACCTTATCTAGTGTTGACCTTCTTGCTGGCAGAGTCATAACGCATAGATTTGCTTGGTAAGAGACTAGGGTAGAGGGGGGAGACAGGTGGTGTCCTAGTGTTTGCTCTTCTTATAAAGCCATCACAATTCAACCATGGGCACTATACTCTAAGTTACTCATCATTTTCCAAGGGTTCTACTCCAACAACTCACTGCTGCACATAATTTCCACTATCCCAATAGATCACAACAAGGATTATCTTTCAGTATATGAAGCCTTGGTTCACGGAAGGTAGCTCTCCAAATCATATCTAAATCATAGCAATGAGTAAAAAGGGGGATAAATATGTATCCAATGAACACTGATTATATAAAGCAATGCTATGCTTTCTAAAAAGAAAAGCTGAAAACAAAAGGAAAGAAAAGCTAAAACGATAGAATAAAAACTATTTTGTTAAAACAAGCATCTAAGTTGAGGGATGCTAACTAAATATTCTAGGATCTATATGTAAATAAGTAAGATTACATTCCTACCTAGTACAATATACACTGCTAGAGAAATATCTAGGAAAGACAAAAAAAAAAGTCTACCCCAAAAAGGTTGCACATAACCATCGCTGCATTTTTTTTTATTTTTCAAAACAGGGTTTCTCTGTAGCTTTGGAGCCTATCCTGGAACTCGCTCTTGTAGGTCAGACTGGCCTCAAACTCCATAACTGCATTTTTAACAATAGCCTAAAGTAAAAATCATTAAGATGCCCATCGATTGGTGAATAAAAAAGCATGGTGTATTCATACACTTGAATGGCACATCCACATAATCAAATGTTATTAGTAGGTAATAAAGAAGGAACCTTGAGAACTGCATGCTGAGTGAAAGGGAAGACAGAACAAAGGGGCAAAGATTACATGATTGCTTTGGTGCACAGTGCAAAGAACAGGCAGACCTAGAGAGGCAGAAAAAAAAAATTAGTTGTTGCTTATACTTGGGAGAGATTCTAGAGCACCATGGAAACACTAGCTAAAGGACACAGATTTCTTTGGGGCTGATCCAAATATTCTAAGATTTATTGTGGTTTGGCTGTACAAAAGTGAATATACTAAAAAGCAGTGAACTGTATAGATTAAGTGGGTATAGATTTTGCTGTGAGAATTGTATCTCAATAAAGCAATTCCTAAGAAAGTGTTATAAAGGACTGGTAAGATGGTTCAGCAGGTAAAGGTATAAAGGCACTTGCCACCAGGTAAAGGTATAGACACTTGCCCCTAGTCCCACGTGGTAAGAGAGCACTAACTGCCACAGACTGTCTTCTGACCTCCACGTGCGCACCAGCATGTGTACATGGACATGCATGTACATACACCACAAATAAATCAGTTTATTAAAGACCATATGGCTGAAAAATCAGAAAAAAAAGACATGGCTACAAAAAAATAAAAGGGAAAAATCCCAACATGCAGTTCATAACCTAAAGTAAAATGTAATAGTCCATGCAAGGCACAGCAATCACATGTGTGCTGCCAAGCAGCCTCTTTTAGTTAAGTTTTAAAGATTCATTCCTAAATCTGGGTGGTGGTGGTGCATGTCTTTAATCCCAGCAATCAGGAGGCAGAAGCAGGTGGATCTCTAGGAGTTTGAGGCCAGCCTAATCTACTGGGTGAGTTCCAGGACAGCCATGGCTGTTATAGAGAAACCCTGTCTCAAAAAATCAAAAGGAAACAAAATTAGTCTTTATTTTTATGTGTAGGTTGGAAAGGTGTTTAAACACAAGTACGGGTGCCCTTGGAGGCCAAAAGAAGACATCCAAACCCCTGGAGCTGAAGTTACAGATGGTTATGAGCAGCTTTATGTGAGCAGCAAACATTCTTACCATCAATCCATCAGTCCAGCCCTTATTTTATTAGTATATTTTAGTCATATATAATGGGCTTCATCAGGACAATTTCATCACATACAGAATGTGTTTTGATCATATTCACTGCAGGAGTTTCTTACTCCCCTCCCCCTCACACTGATTCCTTCCCTCTTCCATTTCGATTTTCATGCCTTTTTGATGTGACCAAATGAGTTTTATTACATACAGGAGCATGGGGGAGAGGTTATTTAAAGGAGCATGGGCAACTTGCCAGTGGCTACACCACTGAAAAGAATGACTCTCCCTATCTCAGAAACTATTAAGCGTGTATAAATCCTTATGGCGAGGTGGGGCTCTATGAGCTCCTCCCCTCTCAATGATGGCTGGATAGGTCACAGGCTTTAGTGGAGAAGGTACTGCTATTGCCTTATATATAACTGTGCATGTGCATGTGCGTGTGCGTGTGTGTGTGTGTGTGTGTGTGTACAGAGAGAGAGACAGAGAGACAGAGAGCTGCTTATACAAGCAAACGGTGGGCAATGGTGGTCGAAGTGATAAGCGATGTCTGGAAGGTTAGCCCTGTGCTGAGGAGATGACCCAGTGGGTAGGAGCACTCACTGTGAAGCATGAGGATGAGGTCAGATCCCAGTTATCAACATAAAAAAAACTGGCATGGCCACATACAACAAGCAGGTTGACCCCAGGAGCTCCACAGCCAACTTAGCTGAAAAGTCAAAGTTCTAGTTCAATGGGAGAGCCTGTCTCAAGAGAATGAGGTAGAGAGATATAGAGAAAGATGTCTGGCCTCCACATATGTATGCAGTGAAGTGCACACCCACACTCTCACATGCATGCACCAGATATACATACTATACACACACAGACATACCCCCAAATTAAAAAAAGGAAGCTCAGCCCTAAATGACGCATCTATATAGCTAATTCATACTCCTCCAATGCCTAAAAAGCAGAAGAAAGGGCGGGAAAGGTATAAGAACTGGAAGAAGGGAGGTATGATAGAGAATGCTGTCTTCTTGGCATGGCATGGCCACTGTAATCTTATGCTCTTTTGTGTGTACTGGAATACACAGTCCTGCCTGCCTTCATTCATAGAGTTCATATATTATGGTTTGGATATAAAGTGGGTGCAAAAAGTTCATGAGTTGAAAGTTTGGTCCCCAGCAGGCGGATTCAAATCACTGAAAAGTAGCCAGATTCAGAGGGCTTGGGCATAATTAATGGATTTATCTACTATGAATTCATAACACATAAGGCAATGCTGGACATGAGGACTAGTTAGAAGTGGTCACTGGGAATACAGCCTGGAAAGATACACTCTGTAACCAGCCTCCTTTCCTCCCTCCCCTCTTTTGCCTCCTGGTCTTTATGACCAGTTCTGATCTACCACGGTGCCCCCATGTTGACAAAAGTTCAGAGAGCAATGATTCAGCCAAGCACACACTGAAGCCATGAGCAGAACTAAATCCTTCCTTCCTTTGAACTGTTTCTCTCAGGCGTTTCTCATGCCAACAAAAGACGAGCATATCATGGGAAAGACTATCACCTAGGACCTCTTAGAACACATCATGTTGGAACAAGACATCCTCCCTCTGATTAACAGAGGACTTATCCAGTCATGAGGGACTTACAGTTCTAACACTGAGACAAATTCTATCATCAGTGAGTTTTCTGAATGGCAGCGGCCACAAAGGTGTGAGTCAAGGGTAGAATGGGAACACAACTTGAGTGAATCCATGGTTGGCATGTTCTGTAAGGGTCGGCCCTTCAGCCTGGAAACAACACAGGGCCCATCTCTTTCACCCAGCTAAAGGTGACTTCTAGCCTAGCTCAAAGACTGTGAAATGGCAGATGCATACAGTGAATGTGCCACGAGGCACAAATGGGAGTCACCCAATTGTTTCAATACCAAGTAGATGCCCTGACAAGGTGACCTTTCAAGTTACTTAGGCCTTGACTACCCCTCCATGTGGAAGCTTGCCTCCTCTACCCCAACATGTATACACACATCTGACATATTGCAAATCCCTAAAGCCTTCTTCATGGAGCTCTATATTCCCGAGGTTTGTTTTTACTGTAGGTCTCAGGGAAACAGATGGGGGAGATCAATAGTTAATATGCCTTTGGAAAAGACTCCTGGAAGGCAAGAGGCCATGGAGAAGCTTCCTTCCCAACCAAATCAAAGAAAGCAAAAGTTAAATAGGCATTTAGATCATGTGTAGATCCAATAATAACAGTAAAGCTAAGAATACCCAGAGTTATGTTTATTTGATTCTGAGACATTTCCTATAGTAGAAGGAATAGGAATACTGCTTGGTGAATTCCCAGCCCAGAAGCTGTCCTATAGCCAGGTCAAACGCAGAGTAATCAGGCACCTCATACATCCACTCTTCTTGTTCTCTGGCCAACAATCAAAGAGGCTGTATCTAAGTTGCTGCCATCTTAGAAAACTAATCTCCTGGTCCAGATGTACATATTGAGCTTCTCTGAGCCCCCTGCTTGCCATTTTATGCCAGCATAATTTACAATTCCCAGAAATGCTTGAGAAGCAGTATACATGCTTCTGGTGCCAAGCCTGGCCGGGTTTACAGATTTTCATTTAGCAGGTGTCTGTTGCTAAATCAGTAGCAGCTGCTAATTGCTTTTTCTCCCTCAGACCCTTAGACAGAATGAAACATCTGCTGTTCTCTCACTTTGGGTTAAAATCAGATACCTTATCATTTCTCCTTTGGGCTTCATTTTTATTAAAAAGATCTCAGCTGATGCCTAGAGCAGGCCATCTCAGTGCAAGAGGGATTTCCAAGGACAATACGGCAAAGTGAATCTGTTTCCTGTCCAGATCCCATGCCAGAAAGCAGGGTGGCTCATTGGGGGCGCTTCATGTCCATGGTTATACAGGGAACAAGGAGCTTCACTTGGAGACCCACACCCCTTCAAATGCAGTGTCCTTTCCTACCCCGAATAGCTCCCCACATTGGAAACTCCCATGCCTACATGCTCTTGTCTCCTCCAGGGAATGGAAGAAGTTTTCAGTATCTACATCATAGTACCATGGTGAGCAGAAACCCTGGAGGAGTGGGGAGAGAGCCACGGACAGCAGATGGTAAGGATGCTGTTATTTGTAGATCTACTTCCAGTTTATACCAGTGCTCTTTGGTAGTTTGGTGGGGACCACTTTCTAAATATTTTTATTATTGTTTTCAAAAAGAATCCATTTGCTCTGCTCTAAGTATGAGTACTGATCTTAAGCCAAATGATTCTCAAAGGCACCTTAATGACAGTTAATGTGCTTTATATTACTAATAACATTAGGTGAGCTTTATTGAACATTTACTACAATGTGTGAAACTTGAAATATGTATCTCATATTCTTTGTCTTACTGAACAATGATAAGATTTTTTATCATCTTACAATATGAAACTGACTATCAGAAAGTTATTGGTGCGATAGAACAAATCCCAGAACACTAGCCTGTCTACATTGAAAGCATGTGTTCTGCTGAAAAGATGTGTAATATTAAGAAATTGTTATTCTAACTATGATTATGGTATTGTAATGTGTGCATCCTTATATTTTCATTTCAAATTACATGAATTCTTTTCCCAAATATTCAAGAATAGCTATTTATGTTGGATGAAGGTAGACTTGAGAAAGAGTAAAGTACACCGATTAAACAAAGCATGAGCCATGAGTTGACAACTGCTGAAACCGCGAGACAGATGCACAAGGATACATCTTTCAATTTTCTATAATATAAATCTTCAAACAAAGGTGTAATGAGGAAATATTAAATAGCCAACTGGATCATTACATATTATATGTATATTAAAATATCAGTGTACCTTATAAATATATATGATTATGTGACAACTGAAAAAAATTGAGACAAGGTCTTTCTATGTAGCCCTGGAAGTCCTGAAACTCACTCTGTAGACCAGACTGGTCTCAAACTCACAGAGATCCTCCTGCCACTGTCTCCCCAGTGCTGGAATTAAAAGATATGAACCATCATACCTTTTTAAATATTTGAGATACAAATGTTCTTTGCACTGATTTGATCATTACACACCAGTAATTCACATACCAAATTATACTATATCCCATAAATTCATACAATTAAAATACTAATTAATAAAAACCTACAGACAGACGACGCTACATGCACACGTCCATGGTCATAACTGTATAGCATTCTGTATAGTTTTCCTGGCTTCGCACATTTCTCTGCCCCAAACTTTCTTCCTGGGTCAGTGTCTTACTCATCTCACCACAGTCTTTCCATTGGCCTTATTTCCTAAGACTTAGAAGGGACTTCTCTCCTCTTCAACTTTCCAAAGTCTTGGTTTGGTTTGTACTCAGGTCTCAAGTCACTTGACTCTGGGTCCCAGATGTATGAGACAAAGCATCCCACCCAAGGCTCTTTCTGGGAGTATTGACATAAATGTCTCCCAGAATTCCATGAAGACTTAGTTACCAGACTCTGACTGTATTAAGAGGTGGTAAATCTTTAGAAGATGGGCCTAAAGCAGTGGTTCTTATCCCGTGGATCGCAACCCTGTAGGGGATCAAAAGACCCTTCCACAAGGATCTCCACAGACCATCAGAAAATACAGATATTTACATTATGATTCATAACAATAGCAAAATTACAGCTATGAAGCAACAACAAAAGGAGGTCACCACAATATGCATTAAAAGGTCACAACACTAGGAAGGTTTGAGAATCACTGCTAACGGAAGCAAGTTAGGTCATTAGAGGCCTGTACTTGAAGAAAATATGGGGATCTCTTCTTTTCTTTTCCTCCTCCTCCTCTGATTCTTTATCCCTCTCTCTTCTCTTCTCTCTCCCCCATCCCTAGCTGCCAAGCTGTGAGGAAGCTCTTACACCACCAGTCATAATGCTCTGTCTTGCCAGAGGCCTGAAAGCAAAAGTCAGACAATCATGAGCACTCAAACTTCTGAACTATTGAGCCACAATAAATACTTGCTTTTTATAAGATGATTGTCTCAGGTCCATCATCTCTGTGACAGAAACCCAACACAGATGATGTGGGATGCCCCTCTGTATGTTGTGAAAATCTTTTATTACCATTGGTTAATAAAAAAGTTGCTTTGGCCTATGGCAGGGCAGAATGTAGGTAGGCAGGAAAGTCAAACTGAATACAGGGAGAAAGAAAACAGAGTTGAGGGAGATGCCAGCAGCTGCAGGAGAAGCAAGATGTGACATGGTAAAATTTAGACTAATAGTAATGGGTTAATTTAAGTTGTAAGAGCTAGTTAGTAATAAGCCTGAGCTAACAGGCCAGTTTCTAATTACTATTAAGCCTTAGAATGGTTATTTGGGAACTTGTGGGCGGGGAAAAAAACTTCCAGTTACACACAAACATTAACACAGGGTTGGTGTCCTTGAAAGAGCCTTAAAGACTAGTTTATACTGAACTGACTTCTTTCTTGCACTGTGAGAAGTCACCGCCAGCAAGCCAAAGAAACCCTTTAGCATGTTGTCACTCAAAAAGCACATCTCCACATTTCCAGAACTAGAATTTTTCTTTGTTTGTTTGACCATCCTGTCAACTGCATTTTGTTATGAAAGCCTAAGCTGACTCATACATCCCTTCTAAGCGTGGTAGTCATATCACAGTTATTTGTTGAGATCAACTATATGCCAGTTCTGAAGTGGCATTTTATTTCACCTTATGTGCCTCATTACAATATAGTACTACAATATTTCACAGAAGCTATCTGCTTGGAATAGTTATTTACATATGCTTAGACTCTCAGGTTTTAAAACAAGATCTTGGTATGTAGCCCAGGGTAGCCTCAACCTCATATTTCTCCTGCTCCTGTCTCCAAAGTACTGAGATTACAGGTGTACACAACCGCCTCACACAGAATTCCATATTTTAATCTGAACACAGCTTGCTCAGATCTCTGAATCATCATAATAGCTGCCTTTTAAAGAACTGATATTTTCTCACTTATTTCAAATTCAGCAATGACTAGCTTTCCCCATATTAAGCTACATTATGCGCAGTTCACTAACAACGTTTGTTAAAAAAGGAATCTCTCTGTGTGATAAGGACATCTACAAACACTGCACGCAAGTTACTTAATGAGATGAAAGACAGCATGGCTTCCCTTTAAGGTTAGGAATGCATATAACCTTATGCTTCTGCTACTTATGTTTAACACTGTTCTAGAAGGATCCAGCTATGACCACTGAGCAAAGAAAATAAGAAAATGCTTCCTGATTATAAAGGAAGAAGCAGAAGTATTTCCATTCACAGGTGACATGATTTTGTCATAGAAAATCCTTAGAAGCCGATATATAAAGTATTAGAGGCAATAACTAAATCTTAAAAGGTGAGGGGATACAAAATCAGCATGAAGATTGAGGTGCATTTATACAGAGTAGCAGTAAACAATCTAAAAGTTCAGAATTCCACTTAGGAGCCTGCGGTGGTGGCGCACGCCTTTCATCCTAGCACTCGGGAGGCAGAGGCAGGCGGATCTCTGTGAGTTCGAGGCCAGCCTGGTCTAGAAGAGCTAGTTCCAGGACAGGAACCAAAAGCTACGGAGAAACCCTGTCTCGAAAATCAAAAAAAAAAAAAAAAAAAAAAAAAAAAAAAAAAAAAAAAAAAAAAATTCCATTCAGGAGCTGAGTGGTGCTAGCACACGCCTTTAATCTCAGCACTCGGGAGGCAGAGGCAGGTGGATCTCTGTGAGTTGGAGACCAGCCTGGTCTACAAGAGCTAGTTCCAGGACAGCAAGAACTATATAGAAAAACCCTGTCTTAAGAAAACAAACAAAAGAATAAAATACATAGGAACAAATTTAACAAAAGAAACATACATCCTATACATATACCCTACACATCTCATTTAAACTAGGTATCACTGAAAGCTAAAGAATAGAATGCTTAGATACCTTGTGTTTATGGATTAGGGGTTTTAATATTCTTAAGATGCACAAGCTTCTAAAATGACTCAATGCAATCTCTATCAAATTCTCTATTGACTGCTTCAGAAGAATTCTATGCTAAACCAAGGGTCTCAGAAAAACTAAAACCATCCTGAAAACCATTTATGTCACAGCTTTCAAACTTTCCATCACCAGGCATGGCGTTGTGAATCTATAATCCAAGCACTTGGGAGGGTAAAGAGAACCAAAATTCTGGGCCAGCTTGGGCTATGCAGAGAGATTCTATCTAAAAACAAAACAATATCAAGCCTCATCTCATGAGACAGTGAGTGACACAGTACAGTGCATTTATATCAGGCAAGACAAAGATAAACAGGATAGAACTGATAATTCCAAAATAAACCTGATATTTATTTTTGGCTGACTTTTGACATAGATGGCAGTGTGAAAGCAGTCATTTCAGCAAATGGCACAAAGAAAACTGGATGCTCATATATTAAAAAATGACTTTAGACTGCTGACCCACACCATATTCAAAAATTCACTCAAACACGATCATAGATCCGAAGTAAGAACTGACCTTATGAGGCTCTTACGTGTCCTCTCTTCAGCATCTTAGCCAATAATACATTTCATGTTATACCAAAAAGTAAAAGCAACCAAATTGAAAGGCGATATATTAGAATTTTTTTTAAAAAATTTAAATGTATATTTATTTCACAGGACAGCCAAATCAAAGGCAATTAGAGTTTCTTGAAATTAAAAAATGTTTAGTTAAAAGGACATAATCAAGAAAATGCAAAGATACCAGATGTGACAGCGAACACCTGTAATCCTAGCACTTGGGAAATGGAGATGAAGGCAAGAGGATTCGTTCAATGTCATCCTTGTCTACATGGCAAATTCAAGGCTAACCTGGAATATATAAGATCTTTTCTCAAAAATTAGAAACAAAACAAGCAAAAATAAAATAAAAAAACAGCCAATAGAAGAAGAGAAAAATTTTTCTAATTATATGTCTGACTACGGGTCTAATATTTAGAGAATTCTTAAAACTGAATAATAAAAAACAACTCAATGAAAAATGAAAAACATTGAAAATAACCCTTCAAAGGTATAAAAATGGCTAGCAAGTGCATGGAAGGGCATTCAACATCATTTAGTTTACCAGGGGAATCAAAACCACAATGATATTCCACATTTGAGGCTCTAATGAAACAAACAGAAGATTGTAAGGATGTGAAGAATTTAAAAATGATTCATTGTTGGTGAGGCTATAAACTGGTACAAAATAGTCTGGCAGGTTCCTCCGAGTCCTAGACAGAGTTACTTTATGATGAAGCAATCTACCTTCAAGGTACACACCTAAATGGACATCTATTATTAAACAAGTGTGCACAGCACATCAGCCATACTTGCCCAAAAAAAGAAACAACATCAATGCCTGATTAGCTAAATAAAACATCACACAGATATTATATGCTCACAAACATGACATATTATTCCATGCTGTAGTATGAATGAACCTTGAAAGCATGATCAATGAAAATACACCAAGCCTGGCCATGGTGGTGTACACCTTTAATTCCAGCACTCAGTAAGCAGAGGCAGGTGGATCTCTGTGAGTTTGAGGCCAGCTTGGTCTACAGAGCTAGTTCCAGGACAGCCAGTGCTACACAGAGAAACCCTGTCTTGAAAAATAATAAAAAAGGATGCATTTGTTGTATGTAAGTTGAACCTCAATTAATTCCATGCTCCAAGAATATTACTGAATGATGGCAGAAGGCCAAGGAGTCCATTCCATAGTACTTTTGACTTTCCAAAGCTCTTATCTACCCTCTTTTTCTTAATATTTTTCACTCCATGCCATATTTAGGAGGTACAGAGAATGAATACCACCAATCCTACTTGGCTATCTGATGCTAGATGAGGTGAACTGAACCGTTCCAAAAACCTCAGGTCCAGCTGGAGACAAACTGGGACTAGAGCAGCCCAGCCCCCCTGGCTGCTCAGTGGGATGGTCAGTGGTCCTTTGTGTTCAGTGGTGTGCTGCTTTGCTTTCTCTCATGCATCCTAAGCTGACTCTGATGCAGCTCTGGATGACTACGAACTTCTGATCCTCAGCGCCAGGATCAAGGGCTTGTGTCACATTTTGCTGTTGCTTGTTTTTTTTTTTTTGTTTTGTTTTGGTTTTTTTTGTTTGTTTGTTTGTTTTCATTTTAGTGAAGTGCTGGAGAGCAAAGCCAGGACTTCATGCATGCAAGGCAAGTACTCATCCTACTGAGCTATATCCCCACTTCTCCACTGGTACATTTTGAAAGGAGCATTGGGAATCTGAACTGTGCAGTCAGGGTTGACAATCAACAATCTACAGACTGGAAAGAAAGAAGTAACTTGGTAAATAAGACCTCTGCCACAGGAAGAAGCATCTCTTAGCTGGGTATGGCAGTATATATGGCCATTATTCCCACACTTGAGAAGTGTGTCAGGAGATCTGAAGTTCAAGGTCATCTGTGGTTACATAGTGAGTTGGAGACCAAGCAAGGACACATAAGACCCTGCACCACCCTTAAAAGATCAACATTTAGAACAGTAGCTCCAGGTGAACCAAAAGATAATCAGGAAGAGATGGAGGAGGGTCATCTGTCTATTGGTTAATAAAGAAACGTCCTTAGCCCTTTAATAGGACAGAAAATTAGGTAGGTGGAGTAGACAGAACTGAATGCTGGGAGAAAGAAGCCGAGTCAATCAGTCGCCATGATTCTCTGACCCCAGACGGATGTAGGCTAGAATCCTTCCTGGTAAGCTACCACTTCGTGGTGCTACACAGATTATTAGAAATGGGTTAATCAAGATGTGAGAGTTAGCTAGAGCTAATGGGCCAGGCAGTGCTTAAAAGAATACAGTTTCCGTGTAATTATTTCAAGTAAGAGTAAAGCTAGCCGGGTGGCGGGAAGCAGCCCCGCCGCTCTTACTACAAAGAGGACTGTGTCCTACAGAGCCAAGGCAAGCCACCATGAGCTCAGAAAGCAAATAGGCTGACATGCGACTCCAACCATGCCAGTCCCTGAGTAGTTTTCTCAGCCTCTGGCTTTGGACTTCTGACCTACCTAATAGGTCTGTCTATTTTGTTTTAGAGAAAGGAGAAGAGAGAGGAAGGTAGTAAAAAAGAGAGATAGGGGGTAGGAGCAGGAGTGGGCCTAATTTACCTGTCAGAAGGGAAGGAAAGGGGGAGGGCTGGCTGGTTTCCCAACCAAACAGACTGCCCCTAAACAGAACTCAAAAAATACGAGTAGTGTTCATCAGCGCAAACAAGGATCCCTGCCAGGGAATTTTAATCTCACTCAGCAAGGCTAATTCAGAAACAAAACCCCCTTCATGACCCTGAGTAAGCCAGGGAGCCGAGGCCAAAATGCTGCAGAATAACGTTAAAAACAGCACACCACAGGAGGCCTCCTCAGAATTATTGAGATAATATTAGCAGTAGTAGTGGCCCCTCCCCACGGGGTGCTTTTCCACAGCTTCCTGTGGGGCAGGTCCAGCTAACTATGAGCCTCCTGAAGCACAGGCACAGCAGAACTTACGGATAAACTAATGAGGACCACAAGGACACTCACTACCTTACGCAAGGTCATGTGGCTATACCCACAGGAACTGACTAGAAAGCCACAGGCAGGCTGGCTCCACACAGGGCACTTGTGATGTCGACAGAGGAGAAAAAGGCCCTTCTAGAACACGAAATGACCATCATTGGCCATCATTATTGCCCCATAATTTCAGCTTGATTTGAGTATTTTTCTGTATTTTCCTTTTCTCTGCACTGTACATATATTAATTTTATCAAAAAATCATACATTCAAAAATCATATATCCAAGCCAAGTGGCCCAGCCTATAATCCTAACTACTTAGAAGGGTTCAAAATTCAAACCTACCTCGACTACTAAGTGAAATGGCATTATAAAATAAAATGTAGAAAAACTAACAAAGAAAACAAGCCCCGGGATGGAGCTCAAAAGTTCATTGCCTATGATGAATGATGTCTGCACTTGCCCAGTATGAATAAAGATTAATCTCTAATATAGCCACATATATACTATATACACACACACATACACACACACACACACACACACACACACACACACACTAGACAAGAGCCTCTTGAACTCGTTTGTAATCTACAGGGAGAACCATCTACGCATTGATAATGATCTTTCTGTTTTACTATCTTGCATGCATTTTCAGTAATAACTTTGTCTTTTGTTATAATCACAGAAATAAAAAGAATTTTAAGTGGCTGAAAAAAGTAACTCACCTAGAAAAGATCTCTACCATCTTTCTTTCTTCAAACCCAAGATCCCAAAACATATGAAAGGGACCTCAGGACATTCTCTCGATATGATGGAAGATTTGATGGTGAGTCTTTTAATCTTTTTTAAAATTTTTTCTTGACTATTTGAGAATTTCATGCACACTTAAGATCATATCTACCCACAATTTCCCCTGTCCATCCCCACTATACTCCTACCAACATGTTACCTCCCAATCTCAAGTCTTCTTTTTGTATTGGGGGTAAAATCTAGGATCTCCCACATGTTAACCAAGCATTCCAGCACTGAATTAGCCCCCTTTTTAATTTTTATTTGGACACAGGTCTCACTAAATTGCTCAGAGTATCCTTGGACTCAAGATAAAGCCCAAACTGGCCTTGAACTTGTGGCCCTCCTGTCTCAGCATCATACAGACCTGCATTTCTAGGCCCTAAATATTCAATTATTCTTCTCTGTGGTATCTCTAAAGTTCTGAGCATGAGGCCCTGCAAGGCCTAGCCAGAAAGCAAGAGACACTGTCCACCCTCACAGAGAGAGAATACTTACAATGTATGATCCAGTCTAATCATCAAGCATGGAAAAGAACTGCGTGTGTGTGTGTGTGTGTCTAATGAGATTATTGACTGTCTAGTTTTAGGTTATAGGAAAAATACATTGAAATAATGTTTACAATAAAATCTCAACTGTGGAAGAAACTTAATCTCAAATAATCCAGAAATCTAAGAACTATGAAAATCTTTATCTGCAGGTATGAGCAAGAGCGAAGTATGAAAAGACAGACACATAAGTCCTCGGTACAACTTATTCCTTGGGTGATAACACTAAAGGTTGGTAGCATAAAACAATCCCCCCTTTTTTATTTTCTTCTGACTAGTTTTTTTTTTAGTAATCATTACTATACTTATAACCCAAATATGAGGGTAGAATTTAGTTAAACGTGGGAGCCTCAAACCCTTTTCAACAGACCCCACGGCTCCGACACACTGCATTTATCTGATTGAATACACATTATCCTTTGTAGAAAGCGAAGGAACAATTTTGCCTCAGTCAATGCTTCAGCAATTTAAGGCCTCTTTTGAAATCAAGCTTTTGATGCTTTAAGTACCCTCAAGAAACCGAAAAGATAGTCTGTCCTCATCTCAAATCGAAAATCCAAAGTATAACTTTTAAAAGCAGCTCCATTTTCTCAGTCACACAAATAACTCTTCCAGGTCAATTAGCACGTTTCAATGTGCCAATTAGCAGAGAGTGAGATTCTCAAGCCTATTTGCACTGCTGACAGCAAAGCAGTCCCGGAAACACACATGGGGACAAGGTGTGCCGGCAGCAAAGCTGCATCCCCAGAACACTGTGACAATGTTTCTGAAGTTCTGTTGAGGCTGAGGGTGGGGAGAACTTCAAAGAACCACTGGAAAGAGGAGGACTGGGAAAGGGGGGAGGGGTGGGAAAGGGAATGAATCTAATAGCTCCACAAAGACAGATACACAATACCGGGCAATTTGGATAATGAGATAATAATATACTAGAGGCTTCAGGCCTTGGAGAAGAAAGGAGCTGGATGAAAAGGATCATTATCACTCTCCTTACAATCCTAGTAGAAGACAGAAGTCTGCAAATGCAGGCACAGGCCATGCTAGCTTCTTCCATCTGGCAAAGGGCCAATACAATGTCTTAAGCTTGTTTTCTATGCCTGCTCTCTGCTGCTCAGAACACCTCACACAGAGAAGGAAGTGTCATGGAAGTTAGCAGACAAAAGGAACAGGCAGAGGGCTAAGGATGCCACGTGGGCCCAGTCCCTCTTTTCAGGGCCAGATTACCAGCGTTGGAGGTAGCTGGTAATCACATCTCTAGTCAACTTCCATGGCCATCCTCCATGGATGCCACTTTTGGGTTGCTTGGCCTTACCAGAAGATAATTTAGTTAGGTGTCTTAGTTAGGGTTTCTATTGCTGTGAAGACTAGAGAAAATTATAGTCTCGGTGTGCTTCTGTAATTGGCAGGGGAGCAGTCAAGCATTGACTATTCCCAACGAGAAGAGCATAAGGCTTCAGATCTCCCTTCCCAGGGAGGCTTCAATACTTTCTTCTGTCGCCGGGGCCCAGTTTTGGTACTCCAGGAACAGGGACACCCACTTCACCATGCTCTACTCTGAGATCCCTTTCCCCAAGAATGAAGCCTTTTCATCTACTCCTTTCACTAACCTAGGCTCTCCGATACATTCAAACTGAAGCATTAGCCCTGCCCAGGGATGCGGAAAGCAGAGGGAAACAGAAGAGGTAGATCAAGAGAACCTGGAGCCTTTACCACCACAGTTTGGGGATTAATAAGTTCTTCAGTTACTGAGGAGGGATTGGAAGCACAAAAGGGCAGGGGGACAGGAAGTGTTGGGGGGTAGTTGAAGGGAAGAGAAAGTTCAGTGATACCAATGATCATGAGTCAATCATTCATCATTTTGTTCTTAAATAAAGAAGCATGGGATAGCAAGAAGAGAGAAAGAGATGGAGGGAGTAGAGAGTAAGGAACAGAAGATGAGATAAAATCACACAAGCTATGGGCACCTGACTAATCTAACCAGTGGTTCATGATGAACTTCCTCTGCTTGCCTTCAAGAAGCAAAAGGACACAGCGCTGCAAACTGCCTTGAAGATGCTTCATCTCAGGCTAGATCCTAGCTATAAGGGGCACTTATTTTCTTGGAACTTGGTCCATTGAAATAGAGGCCCTTCCTCTAAGGTGTTAGCTTTAAAGATGGAGAAACCCATAGGACTGAAGTTGGGGCATTTTCTAGATCTGAAGACCCTGCTGGCAATTAGCCATGGGGCAGAAGAGTTCCCACGGAAAGTCACTGATGACCTCAAATCCTTCAGCTGACCATGGTGACCTCTTCCACCTCCCTCTCACCCTGTCTTCGTGCATGTCATAGGATGGGCACACCACTAATTAGTCCTTTTTCTTGCTTCTTCTTCATTGCTAATGAGGAAAAAAAGATTAAAAAGACAAAGGGCCAAGAAGGAAAGGCAAAAGAGAAGTCAAAGCTGCTATTCCTGCCTAATTGGACCATCATCAGGTCTAAGCAAGAAGGGCCAGCCTCCCTGTTTCTCATTTGAAGACTATCTAACTTGACCACTGCAAAGTCAGCTGCCCTAAAGGCCAAAGTTGTTCAAGAGGAGCCCTGACTATATGAAAGAGCCAGCTCAATACCAATTTCACAGACAAATGCAGAAGGAGACATGAGCTTTGGTCAGCTTTATTTTAGAATGGGGGAGGGTAAAGATTTACTAGGGTACCTTGAGCAACTGAGGAGAGGGAACCTGAAATGACCCTATCCTATAGCCATACTGATGAATATCTTGCATATCACCTTAGAACCTTCATCTGGCGATGGATCGAGAGACAGAGACCCAAATTGGAGCACCGGACTGAGCTCTTAAGATCCAAATGAGGAGCAGAAGGAGGGAGAACATGAGCAAGGAAGTCAGGACCACGAGGGGTGCACCCACCCACTGTGACAGTGGAACTGATCTATTGGGAGCTCACCAAGGCCAGTGGGACTGGGACTGAATAAGCATGGGATGAAACCGAACTTTCTGAACATGGCGGACAATGAAGGCTGATGAGAAGCCAAGGACATGGCACAAGGTTTCGATCCTAATACATGAACTGGCTTTGTGGGAGCCTAGCCTGTTTGGATGCTCACCTTCTTGGTACTGGATAGAAGTGGGAGGACCTTGAACTTCCCGCTGGACAGGGAATCTGGACTGCTCTTCATTCTCGAGAGGGAGGGGGAATGGAATGGGGGGAGGGGGAGGGGGTAGAAGAGTGGGGGGAGGGGCGATGTGTGCGAGGAGGGGGAGGGAAATGGAAAATGGGGAGGAGGCGGAAAAATTTTTTTTTTTTTTGCAAAACTAAAAAAAGAAAAAAAAGATTTACTAGGGTGACTGGACTCATGTCTTAAGAAATTTCAGTGACAGACAAAGTAATACACATTCTTGGTAAGCTAGTTGATTCTACCTTGACATTTATTTAGAAAGCATTATTTACTATAGTAGCTGATCCATGCCATGACAAAGGAAAGAAAAGAAAAGAGATTGGGGGGGAGCAAAGAGAGAAAAGGAGGAAGAGGAGAAGGGAAAAGGGATGGAAGAAAGAAGCCAGGGATAGAAAAAACATCAAGGGGGGCAGAGATGAAACAAGGTTATCTGTGTAAGACAGTCCAGTCATCATGGATCAAAGGTCCTCTGCAACCCCCCATTTATATGTCAAAATCCTAACCTCGTATCTCAGAATGTGAGTATATTTGGAGACAGGAATTTAAAGAAGAGATTAAGGTAAAAGTAAGCTATTAGAATGTGTTCTGATCCAATGTGATAGATGTCTTCATGAGTAATTAACCACACCAAGAAATCATGAGATTAAACATATGATGGCTGCTACTTTCAAGCCCAAGAAAGAGGCCTAAAGAAGCCAATCCCTCTGGCATGTTGACCTTGAAGATGATAACTGAACACAGCCTCAGAAGCTGAAAAGATTAATTAAATCCACTCATGCAAAACAGTTACAGCAGCACCTGGCATAAAACAGGCCCTCAAGAAGTGGCAGCTGAGGTTGCTGCTGCCGTAGCGACTGATAACAAGCTGAGGACATCAGGAGACCTGGTGAGACACCCAATTGCAGTTAACAAGACTGTCTCAATGAACACCTCGCCACCAGCATCCTAGATGCCCTCAGGTGTGTGACCAAGCCCCCTGGGACTTCCATTCTCCTCCTTTTTCAATGGTAGTCTGAACTTTTCTGCCTGGCACTCAGGATTCTACAAGGTTTTCACTGGGAACAGAAAGGCAAGTGGCCCAAGTTGTTTAGCAAGAGTTCGGGGGGGGGGGGTAACCTTCAAACTCAGAATCACTGGCTTCATTAGTCCAGGGAATGATTTTCTGAGGTACCTTCACCCCCTTACTGGGCCTGGTAGCGGAGAGAGCTGAGGAATAGAAAGACAGCAGCTTTTGTGTCACCTGGCTTCTCCTGGAAGCTGGACTCAGGTGAGGAGGGAGATGGGAGATGGCACAAGAGAGCAGTAGGTGCTTTCCTAACTAAGCCTTAGATGTTCCTACCATAGGCAGACAGCAACTTCTGCTCCACATCCCTGGGCCACAGCAGGTTAAGAGCGATGGGGTACAAAGTCAGCAAGTACAAGTTTATTCTGTTAATGTGGGTTATCCCCGCCATTCTGTGATACATTATGCCCTCTGTTCTGAGGACCAAGAGAGAGGTATTTTAAGGTGGTTGGTTGTTTGGTACTGGGGAAAGAATCCAGGGTCTTGTATACCAGAAGTATATGTTCTCCCATGGAGTCCCAAGGCATGAATTAGGATTCTACAATTTAGCAGGCCCGAATTCAGGAAAATTATATTATGCGGAACATAGAATTGAGAGCAAGCGTGCCTCTGATGCAACCTGTTCCTGCCCATGCCATCCATAAGGGAACAGGGATCAGAATAAACCCTGCATAGTAACTGAGGAACAACATTGCCTGCCATTTTTCATTTCACATAAAAGGTGCTTAAGGGCTCCTTGCGGGAAAGGATCTAAGTCATCTAGGGTACCATCTCAGTAGATTCAGAAACAGGGAATCTGCGGTGGGGCCTGAAGCCCCACATTTCTAATAAGCAACACCCAGTTGATGCTTAATTTCAGACCACACTTCAAATTATACACTTAGGGTAACTGAATTAGAAGTTCCTAACACATGGGTTTTCTGGGAACAGTCTGAGGAGCCCTGCTTTGATATCACTTGGGGGTCTGTTTGCTACTGTCCCGCCAACCAGTTTCTCTGCCTGTGGGACCTCGTGAGCCTCCTTATTTGCTTGTTTCTTTGTTTCGTAGTGCAAGGGGTGGGAACCAGGCCCTTGAATAGACTAGGCAGACCTTCTAGCACTGAGCTAAAGCCATAACCACAGCTAATAATCTAATGAGTCTGGAGTCTAGTGAGAAGGTTCAAAATTCATTGATTTATATGAACCTTGACTTTTAATTCCTACTGCTATGTGATATAAATCTAGACCAGCACAATTTACAGTACTGAGGAGCATCTGTGGAGTGAAGATGATTACATGATGTAGAAGGAACAGCATGCAGTCTGACATTAGGACTGAGAGGCTCAGACTCTGGTCTTAACTGTCACAATTCAGGTGACATCCTGAGTATCAGTTTCTTCCTCTATGAAGCAAGAGGCTGTAATAGCTGTCCTATGTACCTACCTCAAAAACAGCCTAGCGGCCGGGCGGTGGTGGCGCACGCCTTTAATCCCAGCACTCGGGAGGCAGAGGCAGGCGGATCTCTGTGAGTTCGAGACCAGCCTGGTCTACAAGAGCTGGTTCCAGGACAGGTTCCAAAGCTACAGAGAAACCCTGTCTCGAAAAACCAAAAAAAAAAAAACAGCCTAGCATAGCAAAAGACCTTGTAAGCTATGAAAGTGGAATTGCCATTTCAAGGGTAACGCTATAATGTTCATCAGAAAGGCAAACTTAAGTCGTGAAAGCAAAAAGCTGTATTAGTCATGTTTAAAAATACTTGTCCCCTGGACTTTGAATGAGTGTCTCACTAACTTCAGGAGCACCACATGTAGGAGTCTAGACAGTATACTATTCCCCCAGCCTTTTAGCTCCTCCATCTCCTGAAGGGGGAGGTGGAGGAAGCGATCCATTCTGCCCTGTGGATTTGAGTGGATGGATAAGAAATCTGCTTGCTCGCGAGGGTCTCCAGTAAAACAGACAAGTTTTGAGGCTCCCTGGCATGTTAGTCTACATCACTGCACCTCTTAAAACATCTACAAGTCTCAGCCTAAGGGTGAAGACTTAGACCCATTTACTTCCATAGAACCTCTCCAATTTCTATATAAAGTTTTGGTTTTTCTACTTCTGATCTAAACCCATGCTGTAGTGCAAGTCTAACACAGTACTCCTGCTCCACGAAGCCTCCACTAACTATAGACACGACTGGCAAACATCAACAGATATTCACAACTTCAAATCATGCGGCCATAAGGGCAAAGATTTAGGAGAAACAATGGGTAGCAAAGAAGTTCTCCTGACTCAGATGTTGCTGATTCACTCTTAGGAGAGACGACTTACCAGCCGCGTATTTACCACAGGAAACAGCAACGCCAGAAGAGCTCCATTCAGCATGTGCATCTGTAACCTGTAGGAGAAAGAAGACCAGCGGGTCACAAGAGAGAAGAAATGTTTGAGGTTGAACTAGGACATGTGTAAGAAGCAGCCCTCTGTGTAAAGCAGCCCCAGAGCTCATCCAAATGCAAAGCAGATGAAAATCGGTATATTTTGTGTTTATTACCTGAAACACATACTACCTCAGAATCCCCAAACTCTTCCTGAACACGCGTTGGTTCCAACGGACCTTTCACCTGTAGTCTGTTTCCTAAACATTCTGTCAGCCCCACCCAACGCTTCTAACTGCTGCAGCATTTGTCTGAAAAGGGGAAGTGCAGCAGTTAAGTGCTTGTTGTTACTATAGCAGCCAGTTTATTAGAAGGCGACTGCTTGTTTACTGAGCTACGGTCAGCCTTTCCACCAAAGACCTAGACAGAAAGCGTTGGTACAAGCTAGAGAGCTGTCTATGAGGATCCGTGTAGTCAACGTGACATCTAGGAAGCAAGCTTCCAGGAACGCTTGTGAAGAACTCTCCGGGTTAACGTTAACTCGAGAATGCCTGTGATGGACTATCAAACTTGGGTTAGCTGAGACAGAAAGACCCACCATGAGTGAGCAGGACCATTCCCTGGCCTGGGATCCTAGACTGTGTAAAATAGAGAAGGAAACTGAGCTGCATGTATTAATTTATTGCTCTTTGCTCTTGGCTGCACCTGCATCCTTGACATCCTGACACTGAGGGACTAGAACATGGAATTGGGAGCAAAATAAACCTTTTCTTCCTTAAGTTCCTTCTGTCAGTGTATTTTAACATAGCCACAGGAAAAGAAACTAACAGAAGATCGTGTTTCCAGGTCTTAATACCAGACTTGTTGAATGAGTACTACTGCCAGGTGGTGGTGGTGCATGTCTTTAATCCCAGCACTGGTGAGGCAGAGGCAGGCGGATCTCTGTGAGTTAGAGGCTAGCCTGGTCTACAGAGCGAGTTCCAGGACAGGCTCCAAAGCTACAGAGAAATCCTGTCTTGAAAAACCAGTAATAATAATAATAATGAGAAGGAGAAGAAGAAAAAGAAGAAGTAAATAAATGCATACTATCCATACTTCCTATGTCAAGAACAAAGAACCCAGGAATAAACCTTCTTGGGAGGTTCTGAGAAGGGATTGAAGCAGCTAGCTTTCTTCAGCATTCCGGGCAAACAGTTCTTGAGAAAGAGGCAAAGAATATGAGTTTGTTCCTCCTGAAGAAAAGCTTATTGGACGCTCATGGCCAACCATCACTGACCTGTATGTCTCAGCACAAGCTGAGGAAGACACACACAACTGAAGAGGCTAGATGACCTCTGAGCCCTGCCCTCCACCCCGACACACACATACTAGTCCTAGGACAACAGGATATCTTGAAGAAGAACCCTACTAGGTGTGTCCATCTTTGGGCCATGGGCTGCACTTGCCCAGTATAACTAGGATGTGGTTCAACGAGCAGTCATGAACATAAAACACAATGCTGGGTCTTTTGCTATTTTTTTCAAAGGAGAACTTTGTAGATGACAATGTTGTATCCAGGCATCAAAAGTTTGAACACGCCTGCATCTAGACATTTGGTGCTCCTCTTGTTGCTCACAAAAGTGGCCCAACAACCAAGGAATATTCAAGCGCAGCCCCATAATATGGCACAGAAATCCTGAGACTTGTTTTTCATCCCAGCTAATCTGCTTCCTCCTGCTGTTCTTTGTCACCAAGGCCTCAATGATCATAATGTTCACTTAATACACTTCAGGAAAGTATCACATTAATCGCTTTGTATGAACCTCTCACCTAGTTCTGGTAGCAAATTTCTAAGCAGGCACTCTGACTTTTCCATCATTTTGATGTGAAAATAAAGTTCATTCAGGAAAAAAAGGTAACATGCTCAATGCCAAGACTCACTCAAATCTATTTGACATCACACTTCAAATTTCCAGCATTTATCACTACCTTATATCAGTGCGCCCACCCACTGAGACGGTGGGGCTGATCTAATGGGAGTTCACCAAGGCCAGCTAGCTGATGATGGAGCATGTTATCAAACCGGACTCCCTGAACATGGCTGACAATGAGTGCTGACTGAGAAGCCAAGGACAAAGACACTAGGTTTTGATCCTACTGCACATACTGGCTTTGTGGGAGCCTAGTCTGTTTGGATGCTCACCTTCCTAGTCCTGGATGGAGGAGGGAGGACCTTGGACTTCCCACAGGGCAGGGAACCCCAACTGCTCTTTGGACTGGAGAGGGAGGGGAAGGTGGATGGGGGGAGTGGGAGGGAAATGGGAGGAGGGGAGGAGGTAGAAATTTTAATTAAATAATAAAAAAAGAATAAAAAAGTTCTCAAAACTCAGTTATACAAGGTGAGTGGGGAGTGTAACGTGAATTATATTTAATACATAAAATGGACTTTGCCATAAATAATTACAAAAATATTGAACATCTGTAAATCACTGGGCTAAGTATTCAAAGATATCTAATTCAATCCTCCTAGGTTTTTATTTTGTTTTGTTTTGGTTATTTGTTTCAAGACAAGGTCTTACTATGTAGCTCTGGCTGTCCTGGAACTATGTAGACCAGGCTGGCCTTGAACTCACAGAGATCCATCTGCCTCTTCTTCTGGAGTGCTGAGATTAAAGGTGTATACCACCACACTCAGCTTACCTAGGTTTCATTATAATGATCATTATCTTCTTCATTTCATAACTGAGAAAACAAACACTCTAAATAATTGAGTTGCCCAAGATCACGTGGGCAATAAGTTTCAAACTTCCATTTTTGTCACTGTACTCATCTTCACGCAAGGCATGAGCATTACATGTATCCTGTATAATTAGTTCTTACCCATCTTCATGCATGGCATGAGTGTTACGTATGTCCTGCATAACTAGTCACCTTTTTGTTTTATAATCTAGAAAGACTGTCTGAGGTCTTTTAAAAAATATTTTAATTATTTTTGTGTGTAACAGAGAGGAATGGCAGAGGAAAGATCACTTGCTTCATATGTTTCATGTGCACAGTCCTGGGTTCTATTCCCAGTGCTTGCACACACAAACACACGCAGGCACTCACGCACTCACGCACTCATGCACACACACACACACACACACACACACACACACACTCAAGCATGTACTCCCCATAACCTTTCTGACTAGGGAAAGTATGTCCTTTCTGGAGACTTAGTCCTAAAGACAAAAGGGCTCAGTTGTGGGCAAATCTTTGGTATGTAAACTAATCAGTCCATAGCCGCAGTTACTCTGAGTACACTTCTCCATTTCACATCCCAGGACCTGGTGCCATGCCAACTCAAATCCACCCCTCAGTTAAAGCATATAGAAATAAGTCAAGCTAGTCAGCCCTGAACCCTTTACCCAGCTCTGCCTTGTCTTGCCTTCCCAAAGACTACTCAAGGACAGTGGCCTAAATGGTCCCTTCTTCTTGACCACTTCATCTTCATGTCTTTTCCATGTGGCCCCACTGAGAGTACTAGATCTTTCCAAACGAAATAAACTTCATTTTCCAGCCTCTCTTCTGTCTCCTCTTTAGCTACATCTGACTGGCCACCTGGTAAAAGAAAAATACAAAAGAGCAACTACTACTATCACTCACGCTTCCTCTGCAGACAGTTTTTTTTTTTTTATGAGACTTGGTTTTGTTTGTTTGTTTTATGTGTATGAGTGTGTGCCTGCATGTATGTGTGTATAACATTGAGTGCCTGTTTCTCCCCAAGGCCAGAAGAAGGTGTCAGATTTCCTTGGAATTCAACCGTTGTGAGCCGCCTTGTGAATACTAGAACCCAACACAGATACTCTACAGGAGTGGAAAGTACTCTAAGTTGGCTAAGCCATCACTCCAACCCTCCTGCACACAATTTTAGTTCATACTGTGCTCTGGGAACTTAGTTGGTTAGAACCTAGAGCTCCACAGAGGGAAGGCTGCAGCTCGCACCAAAATCATCTACAGCTTCCAAGCACTTTTGACCAAACTCCCAGCAGCATGTTTTGTGTATATGGATAAACTGATCTTAAAATGTACATGGAAAGGACATAGGGACAGAAATAACCAGGACAGTAGCTGATTTTAAAGTTACAGCAGGCAAAACAATGTGCCATTGGTCAAGAACAGACCCATCAGTCATCAAAACAGAACACTTCAGAGTCAGACCACATTGATATGCTCATGTGCTTTTGGCCACAGTGTAAATACTATGTGAGAATAGCGGAATATTGCCAGCACCTTCAAACAGAATTGCTAAAACACCACAGCAGAATTTGTTACACAGAAAGGAAAGAAACTGGAGGGCTTATTCGTTGTAGGAAACAATGGGAAATATAAAACGATTGACTACTTCAGGAAAGTTGGGCTGTATAGTATATTTGATCATATTCTTCTCTTCCCCCCAAGTTCGTCCAGTTCCTCTCCGCCTCCCCTCTACACACCCAACTTTAAGTTCTTTCTCAAACAAACTAAAGGCCCAATACAACAAAACCCCCAAAATCTGAAAAACAAACTGCATCACCCCAAAAAGAAAAACTCCTGAAAATGAGATCTGCCCGGGAGTGGTTGATGTACCCTGTGTGTCATTAATACCTTTGGAGAACTCACAAAACTAGATATCAAGTAAACAAATCCAATGAAAAGTAAATTTATAAAAGTGTAGACAGCTAAAACTGTGTATTCTGTGGCCCAATAATTCTGCTCCAGAGTATTTACCATCCCGAGGTAAAAATGTATGTTTCCGTGAAAATGAGCACACTAATGTTGACAGCACTTCCGTAATAGCCAAAATATAGATTCAGCACAAGTCCCTTTAAATGATAAAAAAAAGACTAAAGAAACTGGACAATGTATATTGTGGAAAATGACTCAGAGAGAAAGCAAGGAAACAACTGACAAAGGTAACAATTTGAATGCATCTCAAAAGAAGCATGTGTGAAAGGCAAAATGTATGAACACTGTGAGTTCAAGAACAGTCTGGTCTACATATCAAGGTCCAGGATAGCCAGGACTATACAGAGAAAGTCTATTTCAAAAATAAAAATTTAAAAAAAAAAAACTATTCTTTGAGGTCAGGTGGTGGTGGCGCATGCCTTTAGTCCCGGTACTCAGGAGGCAGAGGCAGGTGGATCTCTGTGAGTTCGAGGCCAGCCTGGTCTAGAGTGAGTTTCAGGACCACCAGAGATACATAGAGAAACCCTGTCTCAAAAAAAAAAAAAAAGAGAAACAAAGAATAAAAAGGCCCTATGTTGCATGCACAAATGCACAAAGCCATTCTCCAAAGGCTATATGTAGTAAGGTTCCATTTATATGACACTCTTAAGATAAAACACTAGTCCATCCTGAAAACATCATACAAAGTAACATTATACAGACAGAGCAGACTATATCCTATTCCAGCGGATCCCACACCCTCATACAGACGTACATGCAGGCAAAACACCAATGTATGTAAAATACAAATAAATATTTTTTAAAAAAGAAAGAAAATTGGGGCATAAAAAAAGCATATAAAGATCTTTTAAAGTACAAGAGGAAGTCTGGGTGGTTTTGCCTGCGGGCACAATGACCATCATCCCCCCCCTAGCCCCACCCCACCCCCGTTGCTGCCAGTGGCTTTCCACTACTTTATACTGGATCAAATGGGGTCAGCATAAGCACAAAGGTTCCAGAACATTGCCCCGTCTTACGAAGTTGACATTAGGTTTCCATCTGGAAAATGCTCAACTGGTAAAAGAGGCTACTTAGATGAAAGTAATTTCTATTCTGAAATTCTACTTATCTAAATGAAAGCAATTTTCAATCTCAAATTTTAAAAGTGAGGTACAGAGAGAGATGGCGAAGGATAAAAACGAGGCTAATGCTAGTATTATTAGGAACACTTATTGCGTACTTAGTGTACGTCAGCTCCATGCTAAAAGATTTCCAGGGGTCAGCTCCACAAACTGTTAGCTGCATACAAGGAGGGAGCCACTACTAATAATACATTTTTAAAAAGGCAGAAATGGAGGCTGAAACCTTCATCTTTACTCAGGATTGAGAAGCAAGTAGGCAAAGCACACATATAGCCCAGGTCATGAAATCCACTGCATGACTCAAGACTCCTTCAACATCCATCTAGCCAAGAAGATAAATGAATGCTAAATTAACAGGACACTGTTTATAGTCACTCATATTATCTTAATTAAACTACATTATGATACATTATTCATCCAAATAATAGATATTTATATGGCCATTAGAAATAATTTTTAGAGAGGTATTTAATAAGATAGATAGGGAAACAACTATAGTATATTAACTAAAATATAGAAGTAATTGTGCTTACTAACATTTGTTTTGTTTGCCTTTTTGTTTTTTTGAGACAGGCTCTAACATAGCCCAGGCTGGCTTTTACCTTGCTATATAACCTGATTCCCCTGATTTCGCCTCCTGTGTGTTGGTATTACAGGAATACACCACCATGTCTAATCTGTTTGCTTTTTAAAAAAATTACAAAGCATAAAAAAGAATAATTCTTATTTCTGAGTACACACATGAGGAAAATGAGAAGAAAATGATATCATCCTGCTAACAGAAATTATTGTTATTCATGACTGTCTTTGTTGTTTTATGAAGTGTTTCATTTTTTTCTGTACAGCAAGCACACATGACTTTAAAAGACTGGGGCATCTCTACTTTTCCATTATTGACTGCACAGCTTCAACATACCTTGCCCAAATCTTATTAAACTGTATTGTTCTTTTCTCAAACACACAGTGCAGGAAGAGTCCACACTTGGCTTTCTCAAGATGGGAAAAGTTATCTGGAGTGATAGCCTTCCTTTCTCCTGAAGATGGTGCATGCCCAAACACATGTCATGAAACACAGTTACACAGAAGAAAGAAAAGGAAGAAAAAAGAAAGCAGCCCCTACTCAGTAAGATCGTCACAGGAGATGTGTAAAAGGCAAAACTGAATATGTGAGGACGAAGCTAGTTTATGTTGTGGACATGGAAGGGAAAGAGACCTAGAATCAACTGGAAAAGTCCCTCACTACTCAAAGTGCTAAGGAAAGAATGCTTGTGAATATAGGCATGGTTCAGACAGTTAGGTCTTAGGAAAGGGAGCTTAGTACCACACCACCGAAAAAATTGTTTCCCAGAACTACTGCTAATTTCTTAGGAGTCTTTTAGATTTCTGGTCTCCTTCCCTCTTAATTGCATAGTGTTCTGGCCAGCTTTCTCTCCCTTGCCAAGACCAAGCTTGAATAAAGCTGAACAGGTCAGAGGCCATCTTCTAAACACCTTTCTCAGTAATGAGTCCAAAGTCAAGCCCAAATCAGCCGCCTCCACACCAAAGGTGCCAAAAAGATTATCCTTTTAAAAGCTGTATCTATGACTCTAAGCTGAGCTACAGTTCCAAACCTCAGGTTCCACAGAAGATAAGCACTGGGAAAAACAGACATGAAAGGTTAGGGTTGGGGCTACGCTCAGTGGTGAAATGCCTAACTCCAATGCATGAGACCTTAGGCTCAGTTTTCAACACTGATGAGGGGGGTAAGGAGGAAGGGAGGGAGAGAGGGAAAAAAAGAAAAAGAAAACCAACTTCAAGCTGAGTGTCAGAGCCTCAGAACACTCACATATCCAGATATGAGGCTCTTTGGAGAAAGCCATGATATTTAAAATTCAATAATTATATGATAATCCAAGAAAAAGTAACATTTAATTCAGGGAGTACAATAAAGTCTAAGTGGGAGCTAAAAAAAAAAAAAGAGTATCACAAGGCTACAGAATTAGCCTAATATCATGTGCTCTAAAGGTCAACGGGCTATCAGTCTTTCAATGCCATGATCACATGTCAGGCTGTCCTAATTCTTACCCTTACCCACCCCCACATTCCCTCGCCTACCTTGGCTCACACCTGGCCTATAGTTCTCTCTCCATCCCGCAGGGCACCTCTGCTCTCTGTGGCACAGATGAAATTTCATCTCCTCTCATTTAAAAGCCTCCCGGGACTGAGTCAGCAGATACTCATGATCAGATAATCTCGGTTGCATCCCAGCTCATCTGCTTTCCATGTGTTCGTGATGAGCAGCTGTCAGAGTTTCAGAACAGGGGGCGGGGCGGGGGGGTACCATAGGCTTCCAGAAGCAGAGGTGTTGGTCAGCCCTCTGCCAGCCACTTTTCTTACACAGGATGGGTGGAGGAATCTGTAGCCATTCACAGACTTAAGGCTTGAGCGTCCCTGACTCTTGGTGCACAGTTGGGTTAACCCATCACATTAACCGTGGGTGTTCACAGTGAAAGGGAATTGTTGGTTCATAACCCAAACCTTGGAAAACCTTAGCTGCTGCTCTTTTCCCTTCCATTCCTTCAAAGTATCCCAAGAGAGAGAAGGAGCAAGTCCTAAAAGATCATCTTCTCTAAGAAGCTCCTAGACCCCTGTGAAATCTTCTAAAACGAGCAACCAGCCGGCCAAGGCAGCACAGTCCTGTAAGTCCCAACAACTGGAGAGGCTGGGAGGGAGATCACTTGAGCCCTTGCATTCAAGGTCAAACTATACAATAAATATAGTAAGGCCCAGGGATGGATAAATGGATGGATGGGTGGATGAGTGGGTGGGTGGGTGGGTGGGTGGGTGGATGGATGAAAGGAAAGTACAGCAAGGGCCACAAAAAAAAAAAAAAAAAACTAAGCTGAAAATTACATTCGCCTGTGGAGACAGGCTTCAAAGACCAGGAAGGGGTGTAAAAGCATTCTCCCATGTGATTATAATACCACCTTTAGCCTAACTAACAGACCCAATAGAGACAGAGGAACTCTGAAGCTGTTATGTGGCTCCAGGACTTCGGCTCCAGAACCCTAGCCCTGAGTTCTTAGCCTTCCTCTAATGTCACAAGGGTAGTGGAATATAGACCTGGATCTTCTGTTTTCCAGGCATGACATCAAACACACCAGAGCCGTGCTTCCCCAGCTCCTAACTCCTGGACAGACTGAAGAATGCAGCAGGAATTTAGGTTGTTCATAGTTGTTGGTCAAACAGGGCAGCAAAGACTAGAGCTGAGAAGTAGAGACTATCCTCTGTGTACCAAGAGAAAAGTAATAGGCTCAGAAGTGCTCTCCATATGTAAAAGCCCAAGTCTCCAGCTGACAAGGAAGAATGTTTACCTTGAACTTATCTATAGACCACAGACTCTAGCCAATGTGTGCTCTTTTATCTAGTAAACCAACTGTGGTCAATAACTTAAGAACCAGTGCTTTCTAGCCTTAGGAAGTGATAAGATCAACTATGAGCAGTCTAACTAACAACTGTATTATAATCAGGAAGGAGAGGCTGAGGGTTTTTAAAAATATTGTAATTATGTGGGGGGGGGGGAGATGCATGATTGCCATGGTAGAAAATCTAGAGGACAGAGAACAACTTTGGCATTGGTTCTCTCCTTCCATCTGTATGTGGGTTTTGGATATTGAACTCAGGTCATCAGGATTGTTCAGCAAGCACCTTTACCCACTGAGACATCTCAAAGGCCCTTTCCTGTTTGCTATTTAAGATGCCTCCAATATGAAGACCTGTGGTAGTACCAGAACTTTCCCAAAGAGAAAAATCCCTGTATGATTCTTGTATCAGAAGATATGATGATTAATTGCAGCCTTAACGACCATGGAATGACATCACCAGAAGCAACTTCAGCTTTCGAGAATCCTTTAACCCTCATCAAGCTATTCATCCCAATAGGCAAAAAAATCACCTACTGCTATCTACCTAACCAACAAGGCTAATGTTCTATTGCACAGTCCAAACCTCATTCCACCTCAACTGTGGACTCTCTGTATGCTAGATCTAATCCTTGTAAAGTCAGGGTTAGCGAACTATGGCCCTGCTCTTCCTTTGGGTGTGTGATAACATATCTATCACTGAATTTTCTATATTAACTATTTTTACTTCTACGATTCAGCACTAAGAACAGTGATGTCACACAACTGTTACCCTCAGCAGTCCCTACAACTTTTGCATCTGATCCTGCTGCTTACATAACTAACACTTTAGTGGAACATAGCCATATTCATTCCTTTTCATATTTTAGGTTCCTTTCTCGCTATCAAGAGAACATTGTTCAAGGCCAGAGATTATGTTGTTCTATGTCATGAGCCCCTAAGGTCTAAAATGTTGCTATGTAGTTCTTTATTTTATGTTTTAAAAAAGTACCCCAAACCAAAATATACCTTAGGTTTCTACTTTAAAATCCATGGCTTACAGCCTCTCCCAACTTTCCATTCAAATAACTATAAGGTACCAAAAATGATCAAATTCCCCAAATCAGTGAAAACCTTAAATGGCTGTCAGACAAACCGACAGCCAGAATTTGCAAGAAATCATCATCAGTAATATAGGTAGTGCTAAAGTGAGGGGAAAAAAAATCTGTGGCTGAGCCATGCAGCAGCTTCTAACAACCTGAAAAGAAGGGAGCAAGATCTTGCTATGATCAGCCTCATGGCTGGCAACCCACAAATCAGACAGCTGTTCCTCCATGGCTGACAACTGCTTGCAGGTAATATTAATAATTCCTGGATCCTGTCTATATCTAGTTAGGGGCTCTAATCAATTCTCCAAAGTCAACAGAGTACAATTTGATCTGATTGGTGCTAGCAAATCTGATTGGTACTGAGAAGGGGAGATTTCACAAGAAAAACCTGTGGGAATTACACATAAAGGAGTCTAGGACTTTTTACAGACTAATTTGTTCAGCATATCTGAGAGTTTAGTAGTTGGGACAGAAAATCTGAGAAGTTACTAGACTGTGAGAAACAGGCTAAAAAGCTGTATGCATTAACCTGCCAGCAAAGAATGGAGCTGAGAAGTGGTTCTAATCAGTAGAGAATATAAAAATATACACTATATACAATCTGTCTCTGACAAACAACAGACCCTCCTTTGAATATGCAGAGGCATACAAAAAGCCAGCACAGCTCCTATGAAAATGTCTGGCAGCACATGGGGAAGCACATATCATTCTGAAGACTTGGAGAAGCACAAACATCCAAATTTAGTGTAAGAACTAGAAAGGATTTTACAAAACTCAGTGCATCCTAGAGAGCATGCAAGAAAACCTGGAATCTAAAAAGCAGGTATTTTTTTTAAGCCACCAGAATAAGGCGCCCTGAGAAAGAAAAACAACAAGCTGAGGCAAAAAGAGAACTCTGCAAAGTAAGGAAGAAGGACAAGGTGTTAAATTTCATGGCGGGGTGACAGAGAGCAAAATCAATCAAGTTCAAGCGAAGGAAGCCAAATATGAATCTCTCGCAAACACACAGAGGAAAAGAGGAGATTACATTAGCAGCCCTTCAATAGCTGTGATTAGGAATTCTATCAAAACAATATAACAAACGAGGTCAAAGGGGAAAAAGTACCAATGAACCATTCAACATCTTCTATCTAGAAAGTGTTGACTAAAGTCAATAGCCACCTATGTCCTGAGGGAGTGGTTCAGCAGTAGAGTGCTTGCCTAGCATGTCCAAAGCCCTGGGTTCTAACCCCAGCACTGCAAGAAATAAATAAATGGATGGATGGATGGATGGATGGATAAATTCTTAATTTTTTTAATTTTTTATTTATATTAAAGATTTCTGACTCTTCTCCACCACTGCCTCCCATTTCCCTCCCCCTCCCCCAATCAAGTCCCCCTCCCTCGTCAGCCCAAAGAGCAATCAAGTTTCCCTGCCCTGTGGGAAGTCCAAGGACCACCCACCTCCATCCAGGTCTAGTAAGGTGAGCATCCAAACTGCCTAGGCTCCCACAAAGCCAATACGTGCAGTAGGATCAAAAACCCATTGCCATTGTTCTTGAGTTCTCAGTAGTCCTCATTGTCCACTATGTTCAGCAAGTCCGGTTTTATCCCAGGCTTTTTCAGATCCAGGCCAGCTGGCCTTGGTGAGTTCCCGATAGAACATCCCCATTGTCTCAGTGTGTGGGTGCACCCCTCGCGGTCCTGAGTTCCTTGCTCGTGCTCGCTCTCCTTCTGCTCCTGATTTGGACCTTGAGATTTCTGTCTGGTGCTCCAATGTGGGTCTGGGTCTCTGTCTCTGTCTCTGTCTCTGTCTCTGTCTCTGTCTCCTTTCATCGCCTGATGAAGGTTAATATTCAGGAGGATGCCTATATGGTTTTCTTTGGGTTCTCCTTCTTATTTAGCTTCTCTAAGAACCCGAATTATAGGCTCAATGTCCTTTATTTATGGCTAGAAACCAAATATGAGTGAGTATGTCCCATGTTCCTCTTTTTGGGTCTGGCTTACCTCACTCAGGATAGTGTTTTCTATTTCCATCCATTTGTATGCAAAATTCAAGAAGTCCTTGTTTTTTACTGCTGAGTAGTACTCTAATATGTATATATTCCATACTTTCTTCATCCATTCTTCCATTGAAGGGCATCTAGATTGTTTCCAGGTTCTGGCTATTACAAACAATGCTGCTATGAACATAGTAGAGCATATACTTTTGTTGTATGATAAGGCCTTTCTTGGGTATATTCCCAAGAGTGGTATTGCTGGGTCCAGGGGTAGGTTGATCCCGAATTTTCTGAGAAACCGCCACACTGATTTCCAAAGTAGTTGCACAAGTTTGCATTCCCACCAGCAATGGATGAGTGTACCCCTTTCTCCACAACCTCTCCAGCAAAGGCTATCATTGGTGTTTTTGATTTTAGCCATTCTGACAGGTGTAAGATGGTATCTTAAAGTTGTCTTGATTTGCATTTCCCTGATGGCTAAGGAAGTTGAGCATGTCCTTAAGTGTCTTATGGCCATTTGAACTTCTTCTGTTGAGAATTCTCTGTTCAGCTCAGTGCCCCATTTTATAATTGGGTTGATTAGCCTTTTACGGTCTAGTTTCTTGAGTTTAAATTCTTAATTTTTAAATGAACTTAACAACTTAAGAATAAGATAATTTCTTCATATTATATCATATCTAACTTAAGCCAATAGACAATGTAAGAGTCAAACATAAAAATATCCCCATTTGTACTGGTTGGCTTTATGTTAACTTGACACAAGCTGGAGTCATCAGAGGAAGGAGTCTCATGCATTTTCTCATTTAGTGGCCAATGGGTAGAGAACCCAGCCCACTGTGGGTGGTGCCATTCCTGGACCGGTGGTCTTAGGACCTATAAGAAAGCAGGCTGTGCAAGCCATGAGGAGCAAGCCAACAAGCAGCATTCCTCCATGGCCTCTGTATCAGCTTCTGCCTTGGGAATCCTGCCCTATTTAAGTTTCTGTCCTGACTTCCTTCAGTGATGAAATGCAATGCTGAAGTGTAAATCAAATAAACCCTTTCCTTAGCAACTTGTTTTTTAGCCATGATGTTTCGTTGCAGCAATAGAAAACTTAGCTAACACACCATTAAATGAAGCACCAGAAATAGTTCCATTAAAATCAAAACCAAGATAAGGATTCTTTCCAGTATTAGCATTATTCAAAATGATGCCAGAAACTCTAGCCAATACAACTAGGCTTGAGCCAAAAAAAAAAAAAAAAAAAAAAAAAAAAAAAAAAAAAAAAAAAAAAAAAAAAAAAAAAAAAAAAAAAAAAAAAAAAAAAACAGTTTTGCTCTTTAAAAAGAGGTAAAATTACCATTTGGAAAAATGATCCAAGAGGAACAGCTGAAAAAGTATTATATAAATAAGACTGAAGCATAGTAGCCCAATATAAAACAAACATACAAAGCTGGAAATCGTTCCTACAAATCATCAGTAATAAAAGATGATATAATAAAAGATCATGAACTACAAACTGTATTTAAATGGCCTTGTGAGAAATACAACACACACACACAGGGGAATATAAAAGAAAATGTCAAAAAATTAAGAAATGAATTCATGAAGGTGGGTAGTAGTGGCACATGCCTTTAATCCCAGAACTCAGGAGGCAGAGGCAGGTGAATCTCTGAGTTTGAGGTCAGTCCAGTCTACAGAGTGAGTTACAAAACAGTCAGGGCTACACAGAGAACCTGTTTGGAAAAAAAAAATTCCTGTCTGAAGAGATTCAACGCTGTGATGATGTCAATGAAATCAAATCATAGGATTAAAGTAAGCGGAGTCAAAATCCTGACGAAAACATTTAAAGTTCCACCAGGCGATGGTGGAGCACGCCTTTAATCCCAGCACTCGGGAGGCAGAGGCAGGCGGATCTCTGTGAGTTCGAGACCAGCCTGGTCTACAGAGCTAGTGCCAGGACAGGCTCCAAAGCCACAGAGAAACCCTGTCTCGAAAAACCAAAACCAAAAAAAATAAATAAATAAATAACATTTAAAGTTCCCCTGAAACCAAAAAACTAATTGAGAGTAGTTACTAAAAAGAACTGTAGGTGGCATAGTAGGCTAAGAGGGCAAAGGGAGATCTGGTCTACCTACCTGCTCTTACAAACTCAATGCTATGAAGCTGGGGCCCTAACCTGTTCCTTTGTCCACCCAAAGAAGGCCATGATAATCTGGGCCATTCTCTGCATCAAGAAAATTCTTGTGGTACTAGAAAGCTAGCTCAGCAGTGAAGAAAACTAGCTGCTCTTGTAGAGAATTTGGGTTCAATTCCCAGCACCCATATGGTTGCTCACAACTGTCTGTAACTGTGGGTCCACGGATCTGACACCCTCTTCTGGCTTCCATGGGCACCAGGCAAATATGTGGTGCACAGACGTATATAAAGGCAAAATTCCCATACATGTAAAATAAAGTAAGAAGAATTAAAAAAAAAAAGGAGAATATGAATCTGGGTTAAAACCCAAGAGAGGGATAAACAGAATAATAAAACATCCCCTGAGCTAACTCCTAGCACATACAAGAGCTTAAGTGTGATAACGACCTTAGAGAATCCTTTGCTGGGTGTGACAGCATCTATAATCCTAGCACTGGGAAAGAATAGTCAGGAAGACTAGGAATTAAATTCCAGTCTCTGCTACATGGCATCCTCTGTCAAAACAAATGAACAACAACTACAGGAAAAAAAACTACTTAGGAAAAAATATAAGCTATAGCCCTACTTCACCATCTTCCTAGTACAAATTTTAAATGGCCACATTAAATATTTTTTTACAAGCATAACATTGGATTTTCTATAATCTTATAATAAAAAACCTGTTTAGGCATAAAATACAGAAAGTTGGCTGTGGTAGTGTATTTGGGAGAATGACACAGGAAAACCAAGAATTCCAGGCCATACTTGGATACAGAGTCAATTTCAAGCCAGTCTAGGCTATAGGATGAAACCCTGTCTCAAATAATTAAATACATACATACATACATACATACATACATACATACATACGAAATACTCATGTTCTGAAGGAAGAAGTAATCAATTTGATCAAGAAAAATGCAAAATTGCTGTATAGCAAACACTTCATTAAAAAGTTAAAAGGTGTGGGCTATGTGGTGTAGATTTTTAATTCCAGCAATTAGGAGGTGTCAGATCTCTTGGATTTGGAGTTACACACAGTACTGAGCCTCTGACATGTGTGCTGGGACATCCGCAAGAGCTGCAAACTCTCTTAATCACTGAGCAGTCTCTCTCCAGATCTCTTTTGGAAGTTTAAGACAGCTCTTGATATGTATCTCGGATCCGTCTACAAATCACTATGTAGCCTAGGCTGGACTTGAACTTGAGATCATCCTGCTTCAGCTGCTTCAGTGCTTGGTTTACCACTATGCCTGATTTACATTATAACATTTCTTTTTGAGACAGGGCATGCTCTGTAACTCCCGATGGCCTCAGACTCACAGAAATCTGCCTGTATCTGCCTCCCAGGTGCTGGGATTAAAGGGGTGCACCACCACCCCACCCTACCCCACCACTAAGAGTGAGGATTTCACAAGGTTTCACATGCCTTTAATACCAGTGTTCCAAGTCAGCAGCAGATGGATCTGTAAGAGTTGAAGCCAAGTCACGGATGCATAGTGGGGGTCTATCTTGAAGGAAAAACAAATGAACTAGGGAGGGGGAAGACCAACTGCTTCACATAATATGACCCGATAGGTTCCCTAATGATAAATGCTTGCTCTCTCTCTCTCTAGATTACTTGGTTGTTGTTTTTAAAAACACTCCATGCAATGTAAACACTCTGTAAACATGTGTTCCACTATAGTGTTTAGGGGATAATGACAAGAAAAAGAGCCTCCTGTTAGAACAGATGCAATTTGAAAAGAAACAAACAAACCTTTCAGTGTGCAGCTGGTTGATTCTGGAGAGGTGGAACCTCAACACAGAGGGCAGAATGTATTGATTTCAGTCAAACCTGAATGAGGAAAAAGTATTCTATAGGGTGGCCATAGAAAGCTTTGCTCTTAAGGAAAAAGCCATTCTAAGCAGCCAAATGAGAAAACGAAAGTGGCTCAGTTTTAAAGAGATGGACAACAGCATTGCAAGTACAAATACAATACAACAAACAATGCTAGGGCTGCTCATCCAGAAAGGAACACCTAGAAACATAAAGATAGGGGTTCTAAGAAGCAGAAAGCAATCAGACTGGAATTTCAGAAGCTGGTGAGATTAGAGTTTGCAAGACCGCCATGCCCAAAGTTGCTGTGGAGTGGGCCAAGTAGAAACCCTGCCAAATCTAGCTCTACATCTCAGACACATGGCTTCTGCTAAGGCATCCCTCTTAGCAGCAGGCTCCAGCAGCGGCACTTAGCAGGTTACATGTCGGCAGAGGTGCACAGGAACAAAACAGTCATGACGCAGCTGGAACACTGGCAAACTATCATTCTCCCCTGTGAAACAGACCATGGGATCCCTGTAGAGAATCCTGCCCTGACTCCATCCCCAAAAGAACTGTCAGTCCCAAACCAGCATGGGGCAATTCAGCCAGCTGTACACAACAGAACCCCTTTCCTGCAGTGGCCGGGCATGTCTCTGCAAAGAACATGCCAAGCTCTGTTTAGCTGGGAAGCCAGAAAACTCGTACAGGACTGGTACAGCTAAGCACTAGTGGAGAAATAAAAAATAGGTAGGTTGTGCTTGTCACCAAGCCCACAGCAGAGCCTAGGCTAAATGACATAGGTCGACGGTTTTAACACTTAAAAGGAAGTCTGAAAGGGTGAATAAATCCAAGACTTTATTTTCTACAAAGCAATCAAAAATTGATAACACTCTTGCTGGGCAAATTTAAATACAGAAGAAGCAAGAGAAAACATACAAGATTAAGGTCAAGAAACGAAGCATAACTACATGAGGAAAGTATCGAATGATGGTAGAGAAGTCTGCTTACTCAGCCACACTTATGGGAAGCAATCTGAAGATACAGAATAGGTAGATAATCTCCTAACAAACACAAACGACCACAATTAAAGCCAAAAGATTTGAATAGATTGATTTCCAGAGAAGAAGACACTGAAAAGGTAATTATGACTCTACCTATCGAAAAAGGGACCAGTTCCAAATATGCTTTACAAGGGAGGTTCATCAGACCTTCAAAACACATATCATTTCTAAGGGTAATTAAGTATTACAGGCCAAAGAAAAAGAAGAGACTTTCTCTACTACATATTATCCATCTTTAATCTTCAAATCTAATGAAAAACACAAAAGAATTCTATCTCACATATGAATAATGAAGACATATTCTAAATAAAAACACTGATGAACAGAATTCAGCCTTGTATCAAGATGATGACACACTGTGATTGGCAGGCTTACTTCATAAGCCTTTGTAATTGTAGTTCAAAACCAGAAATTATATCAACATAATTCACTGTATCGAAAAAATAATTGAGAGCTCAGGGTATAGCTTAGTAGCACAGAACTTAACTAAGGTGCTCCAAGAAAGACAAGAAAAGACATAGAGCACAAGTGCGAACTCATGCAGCTGCTGTTCAAATACAGCAACCAGTTCTGTAAGGAAATGTGGAAATACAAAAAAATAAAAACTCGAAACCAAATAAATAAACAAATGCCAATAGAAAATGTAAAAGAACACAGAAAACATTTTGATTTTAAAATCTTTAGGCAGAGTAGGCCATCAACAGGTTTTGTATGTAACTGAGTTTCAAAAAAAAAAAAACGGAGCAAAAAATGTAAATTGGAACAAATAAGTATTGAAAAGATAAAAGAAAAATGAAATTTACCAGAAATAAAAGGAGAGTCTGTATAATAGCTGAATGTAAAATAAATATTCATAAAATCAATAGTCATTTTCTATGATAGCAAATAGCACTTAGCAATGGAGATGAGGAAGATATTTGAGCCCCAACAGGAGAAAAGCTATTAATTCTTGAGAAATGTATCAAAAAGAGTGTATAATAGATAAGAAGAAAAGAATAAATCTAATTAACACAAAATCAGACGTGAACATGCAAAGAAATACAATTTATTAGCTGAAAAGAACCACATAATTAAAAAAGCTAAACCCAATGTAATGTAATTCTAATTAGAATCCTATTAGAAGTAGAAGGGAATATTAAGTAAAAGGAAATCTTAAAATTTATAAATAGCAAAATTGACAAGACAGTGCTAACTGAATTTTAAACTAATGGAATCAAGTGAATATGGTCTTGGTACACAATTCAGTGGAACAGGACAGAGAATCAAAACTCAAGCCTAGTACATAAAACGTCTACCAGCTGACAAGGATGGATGTTCAGTTTATAGGAAGAATCGGTGAGTATGGAATATACTGTTCTAGTGCAACTGGTTACCCATCTTTGGTAAAGCAACTTTAAGTAGAATTGGAAATGTGGAACTTATATAAGAATAATTTTTGTATAGAAAAGACAACTATTATGGCAAGACATTCACATATACACAAAAACGAAAATTGAAAGCAACAATAAACCAGGTTAGTACACAGCAATGGTTATCACAGGATTATGGAAAGAAAATAACTATCTGTTAATATGTCAATGCCAAGATAAATTGTGTATTTATGAAATATTTTGCAGCTTTCTGAAATAAGACTTATTCCAGTAGACATTGATAGATTTCGATGAAATGTTGCTGAGTGAAAAAGCAGGATGCATTAAAGAATAAAAACAACCTTGAAAGAACAATACTCAACTTCATATGGAAAAGTAAAAAACCCAGGATAGCCAAAACAATCCTGTACAATAATGGAACTTCTGAGGGCATCATAATCTCTGACTTCAAATTCTGCTCAGAGCTACAGTACTGAAAACAGCCTGTTGTTGGCATAAGAACAGACAGGAGGACCAATGGAACTGAATAGAAAACCCAGGTATCAATCCACACATCTTCATATACCTAACTTTTGACAAAAAAAAAAAAAAAGGAAAAATATCAAATGGAAGGGAAAAGGCATATTTAACAAGTGATGCTGGCATACCTGGATTTTAACATATAGAAGAATGAAAATAGACCCAAATCTATCACAATGAACAAAACTCAAGACCAAAGGGATCAAAGACCTCAACATAAATCCAGCCACACTGACCTCATAGAAGAGAAAATGGGAAATACACCTGAATGCATTGGCACTGGAGATCACTTCCTAAATATAACTCCAGTAGTACAGACACTGAGAGCAACAATTAATAAATAAGACCTCCTAAAATTGAGATGCTTCTGTAAAGCAAAGGACCTGGTCAACAAGACAAAATGGCAGCCTATGGAATAGGAAAATATCTTTACCAACCCCACATCAGACAGGGGGCTGATCTCCAAAATATACAAAGAATTCAAGAAACTAGTCATTAAAAGAACAAATAATCCAATGAAAAAAAAGGGAGTACAGACCTAAACATAGAACTCTCAAGAGAGGAATCTAAAATGGCTGAAAGACACTTAAGGAAATGCTCAACATCCTTAGCCATCAGAGAAATGCAAATCAAAACAACTCTGAGATTCTATCTTACACCTGTAAGAATGGCCAAGATCAAAAACACTGATGACAGTTTATGCTGGAGAGGTTGTGGGGTAAAGGGAACACTCCTGCATTGATGGTGGAAGTGTAAGCTGGAACAGCCCCTTTGGATATCAGTATTGCGATTTCTCAGAAAATTAGGAAACAACCTTCCTCAAGACCCAGCAATACCACTTTGGGCATATATCCAAAGGATGCGCAATCGTTCCACAAGGACATGTGCTCAACTATGTTCATAGCAGAATTGTCATAGCCAAAACCTGGAAACAACTTAAATACCCCTTGACCAATGGATGGATAAGGAAAATGTGGTAAGTACTACACAGCAGAAAAAAATAATGACATCTTGAAATTTGCAGGCAAATGGATAGATCTAAAAAACATCATATCAAGTGAGGTAACCCAGACCCAGAAAGACTAATATCATATGTGCTCACTCATAAGTGGTTTTTAGACATAAAACAAAGAAAATCAGCCTATAAGTCACAATCCTAGGCAACGAGGACACTAGTAGAAACATACATGGATCTATCTACATCAAAATTAGAAAAAGGCAAGATCTCCTGAGTAAACTGGGAGCATGGAAAAGGAGGGAAGAAAAATATATAGCTCAATAAAAACAAAAATAAAAGAAGTATAAATATAAAAAGAAAAAAGTAATTAACAAAAACTTCTAAAAGCCACATAAGCTTGTCCATGTACATGGAAAAAGATACATACTGGTTTAGTATACAGAGAGATGGTATGAGTTAAGGGCCAAGCAAACAGAGATTGCAAAGGGCCACTATGACATATCCAGTAATCATATTTCTATATTTATGTACGAGTAAAAAATATAATCAAATTAAATTAAAATAAGAAAATAAATAGTAAAAACATGAGTAAACATTTCTGCTTATCAAAGAAGCAAAGGCAATAACTCAAATTATCTCTTGGGGAAAGGATAGAGGAGGTGATTATTTTCTTTCTGATGAGAATTGTTGTTTTCATCCTAATGAAATAAAATCAATGAATGTTGCTTTAAAAACATTACACTGAATAATTGAGTTCATTTCGAAAAGGCAAGGGAGGGAAGTGAGGTTACATAGCCCTTTTCTGTGGGAGCTGTCTACATAAAATATATGAAGTCAGGATCCATTAGCCCTCACCCAGAAGAAAGTTACTCACCTTAGGCAAGGGACTAAGTGGCTATTCTGAGGAGCTGTTTGCAGCGGCAAATGGGGTAGCCCCCTACCTAATACTCTAATGACTTAAGTAAATCAGAAAGCCATTTACTCTACTCTCAACTATCGACGCATCTCCTAGGCCTATTACTTCCTGTTCCTTCCCTCTGGCCATTTCACTATTCAGAAATAGCTCCAACGTGGGGGGGGGGGGATTAATTCAGCCCATTTTACCTCGCACTAGCAAGTCTAATAAAAGGTCTGATGAGAGAGATGATCACACCTCATGGCTAAAATCAGAGCTCTTGACCTCTTACTAATTTAATTTTAAGAAAACTTGTCTTCATGTTTGCTTGCAGTACACTTTAATGGATTTGATGCTTGCTGATATTCTCAAGAAAGTCAGAATTTATAAGGCTAAGGGTGTGGCTCACTGGTTAATCATTGTGCACAGGTATAAGATCTGGTATTCAATCTCCAGAATCCCTGTCACTTCATTTTGCACCTGAAGGAAAAATGTCCATTAAGACACAGGAACAATGGCCTTTAGTACCATGTCCTCGGTGACGAGACAGTTAGAGGGGAACTATGGACTAAAGCCAGGTAGTCCCCAGCAGCTTTCACGTGTAACCTCAGTAGGCCAACAAGCTGCCAAGCTACCCTGCCATGGCTGGGTAATTACAGAGATTGCTTCAGTGGGATTTGCCAGGGCTCAGCAACAGCTACAGCCCACATACAGCATGTGCATGACAGTTCAGAGAACCACAACAGATATTCATTCCTTAGGAAAAGCCAGAGGACCAAGACGTACAGTCCAGGGGGTTGGCACTACATTGTCCTCTATCATGAAATGAAAAGAAGAGCCGGAAGAGGAAGAACCATGGAGTAAAACACAATTTTCTCTTACTTGAAGACGACGATAGCTCCCGGACATGGAGGGCAGGCCAGGAGGAATATCTGCAATTAAAGAATTAAGAATGGTTAGTGAGCAAAACACTGAGCACAGCAACTCGGGGTTACTTTAAAAATGCCACTTACTTCAACAACAAAAAAAAGTATATAAAAAATTAGAAAAGTAAAATTTGTATATTTGTGTGTTGGTTAAAATTGTTATAGTTACAAGGCAAACAGATAGTTTACCAAAGTACATTTGTATTTTCATGTGCATGTGTGTATATGGAGAGGGAAAGAGAAAGACTTGGTTTTCAGTGCTTTACCATCAATATGCCATAAGTAGCCAGTCTTTGAAGCTTTTACCCAGGGCAGGTAAAAATAGATTCATCACATGGAAGATGCACACACATGCCATCTGGTTTGCCTCCCATGGGGGTAAGTGGGCTTATCAATACTCAGAGCTGCCAAATTTAGCACATGAAGACACCAAGTTAAACTGGAGTTCCAGAGAAACAATGAGTAATGTTTTTGTGTAAGTAGGCTGGAAGTGTTGCATGAGGCCCATTTCTTTAAAACATTGCTTTGTGTTTATCTGAAAATTGGATGTAACTGGGGATACTGAATTTTCCCACAACTCTTAACAAGCTACCACCACAGACTCTAAACCCACTGGATTTTGTTTGTATCTACAAATTGACCTAGGTAATTTGAGAAGGTCCTATTATCATGACAGGCAAAAATGCAAACCAGAAGAATCTGTCATTCTAAGAGGAGACCAATCAGTTCCCTGCTCTTGGTGTGACACAGGCCTGGACTACAGCCACTGAAGACCTGCAGTTGCTGGGACTTTTCCCATATGGTGGTCTTCAACTGTCATCAAGGACAAAATATCCTTTGCAAAATTTGCTAAATTTGCAAATCCCAAGGTTCTCACAGAAAGCATTCTTAGTCTGCAAACCTGGGACCTCCCCCCACCACATCTGCATGGTGAATGAAAGTTCCAGAAGGAATGAAATCAGCCATTCCTGGTAGCCTCACATGCTATGCGTTTGCTCTTGGACTAAACTACTCTGAGTGCCAAAGACATGAGGGACTGAGGATCAACCTTTAGTATATACCTAAACCTTATGTTTGCAGGGTCCCTTGACCCAAACTGATTTGATTATGTGGTTTAAAAAACTCATTGATAACTGTCCCTGTCATGGTGAAAGCTCTGACAATTTCCATCATTGGACGTTGGCTTTGCCAAGTCTGCATGCTTTGGCATTTTGTTTCTCCATTCTCTCAGAGTCTTCAGGGAGAAGAATACTATACCACAGGGAAGGCATCTGTTTGGCAGCTAGAATCCCTGCTAAGAGGAAAAGAAGGGAGTATGGAAAAGAATACCAGTGGGAGTCCATCACACGGGATACTCCATCAGAGAGCCACTCAAAGGAAAGAGCCTTCTACCAGCACCCCAGACCATGCCTTTCTCCCATGGGTCCATCTGACTAAAGTACAAACTCAAAGATAACTTCAGGTCCACAATTCTCTATTGGACCCCAAATCCAAAAGGCTCTAAAACAGAAAATGAATGCTTGTTTAAAGCATGACTTGAATGGGGGTGATCTCCCTTTATTTATGGGGAACTGCCATTTATTTTCCACAAAAATAAGATGTATTTCATTGTGTGGGGTGCATTCCCAGACCTCACTGTAAAATGCTTTTAGCATCCATTGTTGCCAAAGAAGTGGATTTCTGAACCACATTGAACTCTAGCTTAGCCCTCAGGAGCAGCCCAAAACAAAGAACTAAATGAAGCTGGTCTTCTTTACCCCAGACACAGCAGGAAGGTTACTTACCTTAGGCAAAGAACCAACTTGGAGGCTGTACATAGTGACCCAGCATCAAGCCCACCAAAGCCCACACTTTGAAGCCACAGTACAGAGAGGAAAACGGGTCCCACCCACCTTGGAAAGGTCTCCAGGTTATCTGGAGAATGCCAGAAAGTCATGCCAGTTCGAGGCCAGCCTGGTCTACAAGAGCTAGTTCCAGGACAGGAACCAAAAAAAAAAAAAAAAAAAAAAAAAAAAAAAAAAAAAAAAAAAAAAAAAAAAAAACTACACAGAAAGTCATGCCAGCAGCCTCCCCAAATTTTGGAAATACCCAGACACTTGCAACATGCCAAACAGAAAGTAAAAACCCAATAGCGGGCCTCACAATTAATGAAGTCTTACATTTCTGTCTGTAGCCTCGAGGGGCAAGCATATAACCCTTTAACTGGTTCTGTCCTTCTCTACAGCAGGTATTCATGAACCTACTTTAAGGATTAAGCCTCCAGTTCCAAGCTACTCCATTGTCTGGTTATCCTCCACCACTCACAGAGACAGCAAGCTAGTTTTGAGTTTACAAGTGCTTACCAACAGTTACTTTCACAGGGTCCAATATTCTAATCAACCTTTCTAGCCTTTCTCACCTTGCCTGTCTATGTCTATCACCAGGATAGAGTTGTTTTTTTTTTAAGCAATCCTTTCAGACAAATATGGTGAATATACTAGCAAAAAATTCCCACCTCAATATTCAACACATTCCATTTCTAAATAACCCATAGACGCTTTCAGTCACTTGAAGGATTTCTAAAGTCAAACCTCTGCTTAGTCAGGCTAAGGTCACAACTCTAATGATTCTTAGTTGATCAGGAATTATAAAAACATTTTAACTTAACAGCCCAAGGATCTCCAGGAATTCACTGGGTGGCTCCATTACCTCCATCTTTTGATAACGTATGTTTTCGACTGGCAAAAGGAAAACTAAAGCACCCCCTTGAGCTGCAAACAGTAGGAGAGGGCATCTAGAAGAACAAAGCAGATGAGAGATGAGAAAGGATGCTAGCAGAACCCAGCACCCACTCGGTGCTCCCTATCTGTGTTCGAAACTGCCCAGCACAGTTCCTGAAAGTAAGAGAAAAACTAGGGAGCAAGCAGACAGTGCTACACAGACACATCCCATCACAGGTGGGGCCATGTTATTTAACCTCATTTCCCAGATGAAGAAACTGAGGGAGAAAAGCTCTCACGAGCATTTCGGATGAAACCCCAATTCCATGTACTTGCCACAAAGGCCCCTCCTCCCCCTACAGCTCTGCCCATTTACTGTGCTCAAAGAACACATGGGGTTTTATGTCAGTACTACCACATACATTCCTGAGATCTATTTTTGACGCCATGAGACATCTCAAAACACACCCAACAGGGCAGGCCAGCACACAGATCCAGCAATGCCCACACTAGTTCATTTTAGCTCAAACTCATCTCAGCCCCAGGTCTGGTGGGTACATGTAATTCGCAAACCCTCATAAAACTCAAGTCTTGATAAGATTTGTCACATGAGGCTAGTCATCCCAACGGGAAAAAAAAATGTCCAGATGCTATTGAAAACCAGTCTTAATTCCCTAGGGGGATAAGTAAATAAAAAAAAAAAAAACTCCATAAAAGCACAAAAAACAGTACATTTAACTCTTTCCAGTTACACAATTGCTGTCTCAATTCACCTTCTAACTCTGGACCGTTGTGATTCTAGGCCCCCTCCTGGCCTCCCACCGTCTCAGCCTTCATTTGTCCTACTCCCTATCCCTGTCCCCAATCATACTGGCCCCAAGTTTACCATGGTCCATCCTAAATAAGCTGTTGGGCCAGTTAAGCACTGTAGGGACATGGTTGAACTATATGAAATAAAAACTGAGAGTAAGAGGCTCAAGAGACTGATCTGGAGCCTAGCACACTAGCCTCCAGGTCCTAGTGCCCTCTGTCTTTAGTTTTCCTGATTCCATTTCTGATGAAAACGCCCAGATATCTAGTGATTCCTAAGGACAAGTGCTTACAAGTCTTACTGACCATAGGGAAGATCACATTCCTGGGTTGCACAAAGTCTATCCTGAAGCTCTACCCACTCCTGCTCATACATCTGTAGCCTTATCATTTCTCTCTGGACCGTGACAATCTCTTCCATATGTCCCCCCATCAGGCGCCATGATACAAGAAAGATCTATCTAAAATGCCACTCTGATGTGCTATTTTAAATCCTCCCAAGTCTGGCCAATACCTAAAGAAAAGCACAGCAAAAAGAACATCTGTGCCCCAGGCTCCATCTACCACATAATAAGCAGGCACAATGCCAACAGTACCCTTAACATATAATATGCTGGTCCATGTACTTTTATGGCTTCATTTCTTTGTTCTTTTTTTTAAAGCTTTAAATGTGACTATTTTGCCTGTGTGCATGTCTGTGCACCACATGGAAGCAGTGCTCAAGGAAGCCAGAAGTTGGCATCAGATCCCCAGGAACTGGAGCTTACTGACAGCTGTGAGCTGCCATGTCAGTGCTGGGACTTGAACCTGGGTTTTCTCTAAGAGCAGCCAGTGCTCTTAACCATGGAGCCAGTCCTTTCTACAGCTTAATATCTAATAGCTTCACCTTACTCAATTACATACACATGCCATAACTTTACCATTTCCCTAGTACACAGTTATAGGAGACTTTCTGAGTCCAAGAAAACAGAAATTACCCCTCCATATTCATGGGAAATTGGTTCCAAGACCCCTCCGAATCCGCATCTGTGAATTTTCAATTCCATTATAAAAATGCTGTAGCATTTATATGTCACCTATTTTTGTTTTCCTACATATTTTAATGATCTCTAAATTACTTATAACGTCTAATACAATGTAAACGCTATGTAAATAGATGGTAAACTGCTGTGGGAACTCCTTCAGACAATAGCCTTTAAGATACTGGCCCAGGGGCTGGAGAGATGGCTCAGTGGTTAAGAGCATTGCCTGCTCTTCCAAAGGTCCTGAGTTCAATTCCCAGCAACCACATGGTGGCTCACAACCATCTGTAATGAGGTCTGNTGGAGAGATGGCTCAGTGGTTAAGAGCATTGCCTGCTCTTCCAAAGGTTCTGAGTTCAATTCCCAGCAACCACATGGTGGCTCACAACCATCTGTAATGAGGTCTGGTGCCCTCTTCTGGCCTGCAGACATACATACAGATAGACTATTGCATACATAATAAAATAAATAATTTTTAAAAAGACACTGGCCCACTTTGAGCGTGGTTTCATGCCCTATAAATACAGACTTAAAGCATGGGGGGAGGGACTTGGCTGCTGGATTCACTTCCAGTGCACACAAGTTTACCACCCCCCCAATAAATAAACCTTTGTTATACTCCATTCTATGCTAGTATGGAACTCCTTTGTACAACAACATTAAACTATATCATTAGGCGGGATAATGTTAAGAAAAAGAACTGTCCCACACATTTTAAATACAAATGGAATTTTTTTTTTAAAAAAAAGATAGTTTTGTCCTGAAGTTGGTTGAATTCTTAGATAGTAGAACCAAAAGATATGAAAAGCCAACCACATATGCCTTAAGGCTTTTGATTTCATAGGTAAGCTGTACTCTAAGAAACTTATTGGAATTGATATTTCCTCCAGGAATATATGAGAATGTGTTTTCTTCTGCTGCATCCTGATCAAATGGTAACTCTCATTTTGAAAAGCTTTAAGAAACTTAAGTGAAATTTCAGTTGTTGTTTGTTTTTAATTTGTGTGTCTCAGACATCCAGAAACATTAAACTGCTTTACTAACTAGATGTATTTCTCTTGGGGGGGGAATGTGGCCATCTTTATACTTTTTCTATTGCAATTTATATGCTTCTGTTTTAGTGAGCCGCAAAAACTATCTACACATTAATAGCATTTAGAACCTGGCAGGGCAATGTATAATCCCAGCAGGAAGCAGAAGTTTAAGGTAAATCTTAACTATAGGAGATCTTATCTCAAAAGACAAAAGCACTTAATCTAGACTACACACACTTCTGTTGTAGACATGTTTCCCTCCATAACAACTCTACCTAGAGTAGTTTCTTGATATATAGAAGTTTTTTTACTATTAGCCCATCAGATGTACATATTATTTCCTTTATGGCTTCTATCTCTGAATCTTTTACAACCCTGGGATTATAAAATGGCTCACCTTTTGCTTTCCTAATACTTTTATAGTTTTTTTTTTTTCATTTTAATTTTAAAAACTACAACACCAGCCAGGCATGGTAGCTTACAAATAGAACCCCAGTATGTGAGCGAACTGAGAGAGCGGGATGAGTTCCAGGCCAGTCTAGGTTACATAGGTACTTGAAGCCCATGGACTTAGAGAGTGAAACTGGTGGTTTGAATAAAATGTCCCCCATAGTCTAAGACATTTTAACCCTTGGTCTTAGTTTGGTGGCACTGTCTGGGATGGTTTTGGAGGTGTGGCCTTGCTAGTGGAAGTATGTCACCTGGGACAAGCTTTGAAGAGTAAAAAAGCCTCACCTACTGCCAGGTCTCTACTTCTGTTGCCAGCTAGTTTTGGGACGTAATACTTCTGCTACCACTTTCTGACATGGACTTTTAATCCCCATGGAACAGTAAGCCCAAATAAACTCTTTCTTCCAATAATTACCTTGGTCCTTGGTCCTGGTGTTTCATCACAGCAACAGAAAAGTAAATGATACAGAAATATTGCCCCAAACTAATCAATAAATTAATTGATCAGTCCGCAACACCAAGAAATTGCCCTCAGTAGTCCTATTCACTATTCCAGAATGGCCTCCCAGGATACCTTTCCCTCCTGTGGCTACTTCTGACACACTGTGCAAACGCAAACCATTTCCCCAGGAACTCTTCGCCAAGTACATACCCACAGTTAAATGCTATTCCCCAGTCCTCAAGCCAGCTCTCTCAGCTTACCTCTTTCTAAGAATTTACCATTTCTGCCAGTGTTAAGAAGCTTACAAAGAAGCTTCCCCTGAGAACTTAGATAAATGGAAATAAATGTGCCTGAAAACAAGTAAGCTGTAAAGTCACAGACTCAACAGACCAGGTCGCAGCCTTCTTTGAAAGATCTCTGAAAAATTATCAGGGTTGGCTGGGCAACCACTGGGGTGTGGGATAAGAAGTGCAGAGGGATGTTTAAGTTTAGTGGCATCCATTACTCAAACAATGGCCACTCCCAGGCTCATAAGCAACGTTTTCTGATCCAATTGGCAGACTAAAAGTCTGGGTGGGTATCTTTTGTTTTTGACAGGACCACACAAAGTAGCCCAATTTAATCTGTAACTCAAAATCCTCCTGCCTCAGCGTGCTGGATGCTAGAACTACAGGCATGCACCACCTTGGTCTGCTTATGTATAGGTTTTTCAGTTCAGGCAGATGTGAATTGACACACTGATTCTGACACTCACAAATCCTGTGGCCTTGGAAGATAAGAGGGTTTTTATCTGTAAAATAGGACTGAAAATAGGACCTATGTCTCACTGGGTTTCAGACAATCAAACGTGATAAAACAAGGACTAGCATTGCACAATGCCTACCACAGAGTCAGCCCTAAATACATGGTATAGACTTGATTTCTATAGAACACCCATTCCTATTGTAAACCTCATTAGCAACAGCTTAGCTTAAACTTGCAATCCACTCTACCTCATTTGTTCTAATTTTATGCTCACACTAATAACACTTTTGATATATGACTTGGCTTTCCTTGTCCAGCTGCCTGAAGGGAGAGAAATGCTTAACCATTTAGACTCAAATTCCTCGTCTGTGAAATGGGGATTACAAAAGAACTATCTCATAAGGTAGGTGAGAGAATGAAATGTTAGACTGGAGTTCAGTGGATGGCAGAATGTAAAGAATCAAGTGAATGCAACCTATGGAGAGTATCGGGATAGCCCTTAAGCTCTCCAGGTAAATTCCATCCACCAAAGCACAGGGTGAATTATATTGCCCCCACAAAGTCTTCCTCAATAACTCCAGATATCCCTACACCCTGTTATTGGATTTCATTTAATTTGGGATATTAAATGGCTCTTTATCATCACACACAGTTGCACATAGTGGCATGGTATCCTGAAAGCTAGGATATGGTTACCAATGTTTCCTTTCAGACAGATCTCCAACTGCCAGGGCTGAGCCACTGAACAAGCCCACAGCAGCATAATCAAATGCAGCCCCCACCCCTGCCAATGTGGCCTTGCCTATGTTTTCTACTGAACCTCCATTTCTGCATCTCTAAATGGAAAGAATAGTGGCACTTAGCTGTGATGTCACAGCTTTAAGTGCTATTTCCACATAGGTGTCAATTTCTTTCTGAAGATTTTCATGAGGATGGCATACAGGTACTTCTCAGGGAGCGTGCTTAACTCTGAACTTGTTGCCTTCTTTCCCTCTCTACTCCACTTTAACAACTGGAAAAGAAGGACCTATCCTTCCATATGGTAGACTTCCAATTAAAAAGAATACAAAAAAAAAAGCGAGAGAAATGTAACAATTGCCACTAGGCCAACAACCACAGTCAAAACTGTTGCAGGCAAGAAGCACTAAAAACTAAAACATACACTAGTTGCCAGGCTGTGGTGGTGGTGCACACTTTTAATCCCAGCATTTGGGAGATCTCTGTGAGTTCGAGGCCAACCTGGTCTACAAGAGCTAGTTCCAGGACAGGCTCCAAAGCCACAGAGAAACCCGGTCTTGAAAAACCAAAAAAAAAAAAAAAAAAAAAAAAACACTAGTTAATAAGGAAAGTGCTAACCATTTCCAAACTAGTAATTCGCAGTGGGGAAACCTGATAGTTACCACCCAAAGCAAGAAAACCATCTAGTAATTAATAAGACATGTCACCATGTACGTCATGTGACACACAGAGAAAATATGCCATTTTTGTGATAATAGGACTCTCAAATGACATAATCCCAGTTTAAACATGAAGAACTTTTCCACAGAAACTGGCCAGCATTCTTTAAAAACTGCCAGGGTGACAAAAAAAAGACTAGAAGACTGTCCTGGCTTAGAAAAGACTAAAATAGCAGGCCAAGGCAAGGGAACATGAGGCTCTGGAGTGGATCCTGGAGGAGAAAAGGGAGTTCATGGAAGCACTGTTGGGACCTGAACTGAGTGTTTAGCTTAGCTAATAATGCTGTACCAACACTCACAGTGTTGGCATTGTGCTATCATTATACAAGATACTAACACTTGGAGAAGCAGGGCAGGAGGTATATGGGACAGCTATTAGTTATCTTTACAACCTTGCTATAAGTCACAATCATTTCAATAAACAAAATTAAGAGCCAGGCATGGTGGAGTACGCCTTTAATCCCAACATGTGGGAGGCAGAGGCAGGTGGATCTCTGAGAACTCGAGGCCAGGCTAGTTTACATAGTGAGTTCCAGGACAGTCAGAACTACATAAAAGAGAGACCCAGCCTAAAGGAGAAAGAAAAAGAGGCAGAGGTGAAGGGGAGAAGAAATGAGGAAGATTGAAGATGAATATGAAAAGAACTGTGAGCCAATCACAATCAGCTTCTCTTCGAACCTCAGAGCTATTTTGATGCCTCCCATCTTTCTGAACTGAATCCTTACATGCAGCCAGTCCGAGTTTGGCATCTTGCCACTACATCCTTTTCACTGTGTCTCAAGTTAACCCTTAACAATCTTTTCCTAGTTTCATCAATATCACTCACCCAACCTACAGTTTTCCTTACTAAACTCCGGGTCTCCAACATCTCAGTTCAAAGTATTGTTATATTCCTACTTTTAAAGCAGTATCTGATCACATTACAGTCCTTAAGAATTTCTAATGACAGATTTACTGCAGTCATCACAATCCCAGGGACTACAGAGAGTGGTAAGCTAATTCTCAAATTCACCTAACAATAACAGCCAAAGCAACATTTAAAATAAGAGCAAGTAAAACTCATGATACCTGGCTTCAAAATTCCACCTATGGCACCAGGAACCAAAGCAGTATGGTACCAACATCAATGATTGGCATACAAATGACGTGACAGAACCCTCAACTGATTTTAAAGGGAATGAATGACATGACCATTAAAGGTAGAAAGCATAATCACTGTAGGAAATGCCAGGCCACCTAGTTATTCACATGCAAAAGAATGTCTTATATATACAACCATAGACAATGGTTTACTCAAAGATCTAACCATGATAGTCAAACTTTATAGTGTGTGATAAATCTTGATAACTTGGATTTGACAATGAACTCAAATATATGACATCAAAATCCAAGCATGAGGAGGAAGGTCTCGAGTCCTCACTCCTGGCTGAGGAGTTAGTTGTTTTTCTTCAGCTATATGACCACTGGCAAGTTGTCCATGTTCTATTGTATAGTTTCACACTTAAGTGCATATGGGCAACTCTAATTAGATTGAGCCTTTTTTTTAATATTTATTGGTTTTTCAAGACTGGGTTTCTCTGTGACTTTGGAGCCTGTCCTGGAACTAGCTCTTGTAGACCAGGCTGGCCTCGAACTCACAGAGATCCACCGGCCTTTGCCTCCCAAGTGCTGGGATTAAAGGCATGCACCACCACTGCCCAGCCAGGCTTGGTGGTGCTTCCCTTTAATCCCATGACTCAGGAGAAAGAGGCAAGTGGATATCTCTAAATTCAAGGGAAGCCTGGTCTACATAAATGAGTTCTGGGTCAGCCAGAGGTATGTAGACCTTGTCTCAAAAAAAAAAAAAAAAAAGCTATTATATGGGGAAAGAGACATTGTAAGCATATCTGGAAGGAGTTGAAGGAGTGGAAAAGTGGGTACAATCAAATACACTGAATACACATATGAAATTTTCTTTAAGATTTTATTTTAGATTTGGCAGGGACAGGTAATGTGCATGTAAGTACAGGTGCCCGCAATGGCCAGAGGCATCAGATTCCCTGGAGGTGGCATTATTTTAAGAAGTTGTGTATCGCCTGACATAGGTGCTAGGATTTGAACTCGGGTCTTTTGCAAGAACAGTATGTATTCCTAACCACTCAGCCATTTTTTCAGCACCTAATTTAAAAAAAATGTGTATAAGTATTTGTCTACATATATGTGTACCATGTGTGTATCTATGACCATAGGAGCCGGAAGAGAGCATCTGATTCCCTGGAACTAGAGCTATTAATGGTCATGAGTGGCTATGTGGAACTGAGGTCCTCTAGAGGAGTAGCCAGTGTTCTTCTGAGCCATCTCTGCAACCCAACATGGATGAAAGCATTCAAAGACAAAAGTAAAAAATATTATACTAAAAACAGAGGAGACAACAGAAAATATACAGTGAACTTTTGAAAAATTGAAATATTTTGTGCTTCGGAGGATACTGAGAAATCAGAGAGTTGAGATGCTGTGAGCCATGCAACTAACAATGACCTAGTATCCGGGCCTTTAAACCCCTCGTTGCTAACCCTAACCATCTGAGTTTGATCCCTGGAACACAAATGGTTGAAGGAGAGAACTGATTCCAGCAAGTTGTCCTCTGATCTTCACACATGCAAACACACATAAACAAGTATAAAGTTTTAAAGACAAACCCAATTTTAAAAATAGATTACGAGTTCAGCATAATGGCAGAGTCTATAGTCCTAGCATCACAGAAACTGAGACAGGATTGCAAGTTTGAGGTCCACAAGGTATAATAGTAAGACTATATATCATTAAACAATGTAGAAAGAAAATCAAAAATAGAAAATGAGCTAAGTATTTCAATAGACATTTCTCCAAAGAAAATGTACAAATGTCCATATATATATATAAGAAAAGATGTTCAACATCACTAGATATGAGGAAAATGCAAATTGAATTCTCAAGGAGGTAACATTGTCCCACACAGTGGCATAAATACAATCAAAGAGACTACTAGCACTGGGAAGATTACTCAGTGGACAAAGTCTCTTCCAAGTGTGAGAAACTGTGTTTTGATCCCTGGAGCTTACATCAACCTGGATGCATCTGCAATCCCAGCACACCCTAAGGCAAGATGGGAAACGTAGACAGGAGAATCCCCAGGAGCTGTCAGGCCAGCTAGCCCAGCCTATGTTGCAAGGAACAAGAATTTCTGCCCTAACAAGGTGGAAGGCAAGGGCTGACATCCAAGGTTGTCCACTCACCTCCAGGCAAGCAGTCACACCTGTATTCACATGCATATATGCTTACTGGCATAAATAAGTGGATACACGCATGCACATTACAAATGCACACACACATCATAGAGATGTGTTAAATGACAGTAATTAGTAATCAACAGAATATGAAGAAATTGAGGCCCTCTTACACTATTTAGAAAACTGTTGACAATTCTCCAAGAGGTTAAATATAATTATCACATAACCCAACAATTCTACTTCTTTTTTAATCATATTCTATTATGTGTATGGGTGTTTTGCCTACATATGTATCTGTGCACCATATGTATGTGTGTGGTGACTAAGGAGGCCAGGAGATGCCATCAGATCTTCTGGACTGCAATTTCATATGGTTGTGAGTCTCTAAATGGGTGCGTGGGTGCTGGGAACTGAACCAAGATCGCCTGGAAGAGCAGCCACCAATGGTCTTAAAACTCTGAACCACTTCTCCAGCCTCCATACTTCTATAGCCAAGAAAAATGAGAACATATGCAGGCCCGAATGCTGATACATAGAGGTTAAAATATTATTCATCAAAGCAGATAGAAAGGATTAATTACAGTGTTTATCAATGAATAAAAAGATACACAAAATGTGTGCATCCATACAAGAACAGTATTACCGTGACATAAAAGGAATGGAGTATCAACGTTATGCTACAACATGAATGAACCTTAATAATGTCATACCAGGGGCTAGAGCTGAGGCTCAGTGAGTGCCCTTGACAAGCGTGTAATGGAGCTTGATTCTCAGCACTGCAAAATTAAACAACCCACGTAATTACAGACACACACAGTGAAAAAGGCCACACAAAAAAGACATGGTATAACTTTATTGATATGAAATTTCTGAAACAGGCCAATCTATAAATCAAAAGTACTCTGAGGCTTTGCAGGTGGTGCAAGAAGGAATTTCTGTGGGAAATTAATGAAAATGTTCTAACCCTTCCTATGGCAACGGTTACATATTCATATGAATGTATTAAAAACCATTCAAATAGTGCACTTTATTTAGCAAGTCATTCATTTCTTTCTGTTTGAAACAGGGTGCCACTGTTGTAGCCCAGGCAGGCAGTGAGCTCTCCTTTCTCCTGCCTCAGCCTTGCAGATGCTGAGACTGCAGATATGCACCACAAGTTCTCAAAGAAACGCTCGAAATGAGAGGATTAAAGAGTGTGTAAATATATTTCAATAAAGCAGCTTTGAAAACCCACAAACTTTGAATAGCTTCATATTAGTTGATGAATAAAGGCAAAGGCTTTCATTTAGCCATAAAGTTACCCCTTTCATCACTTGATCCTCCACAAGTTATTGCCCCCCTTCTTTCACATGCATTTCTATACACCCTGATAAACCATTCGCCATTACCCAAATACCCCCATAGACTCCAACCTCCATATATGCCTCCGGGGGGGGGGGGGGGGGNGGGGGGGGGGGGATTCTCGCCTCCTTGCTTATCTTTATAAGTTTCTGCCCAGCTTCACTTGCAAGGCCCATTGCTAAAGCTCTCCTGTGCCAGCCCTTCCCCCACTTCAACTCTTAAGATAGTAGGATCTCCAAGCATCATTTAGTGAATAAAGGCAAACATACCTCCCGTGTGCTGAGAGCCTCTGCCAGAGAATAATGAACCCCACTACGTCACATATTTCTGATGTTTTGCCACCCTCTTATTTCTGTCCCAAACCACACCCTCGATGAAGACAGCACTAATACATTCATTATGTCAGGAACGTCGAGTACAGCTGTGCAGGTTGTGCACTGCACAACCCTAGTGGCGCCATTCAATTATAGTCAATGTGAATGGCACCCCCTCCTAGGGTTGTGCAGTGCATAGCCGTTCGCAGACGCCCTCCGTGGAAACATACCTGGAATTTGGAAATAAAATCAAAAAGAACATTTGAGGGAGAAAAAATGACTATAACAATACCATTTCAAAACCTTGTGAAGATAAGGTGGGTGTTGCAGTACAAACCTGTGTTCCCAGCACTTGGGAGGCTGAGCAAGAGGATTAGGAGCACCAGACCGGCCTGGGCTATACACGGAGATCTGCTGGCTTGGACAACACAGTGAAATCCTGTTTCAAAAAAAAAAAAAAAAAAAAAAAAAAGACATGGCAAAGAAACTCTAGGAGAATGAATATATGAGTTGTATATAGTTTTTACATATTACCAGAAAAAAGAAACTTTCCAAAATTACTGATGTATTCACAGCAATGGAGAAAGCAAAACACATTCAGGTCATACAACAAGGTGTGATTGACATACAAAAAAGGACAATTCTCTGTAGCCTATCTGACACTAAATGGACTTTCCCATGGAGTCATTCAGTGATCCAGAATCGTAAAATAAGCCACCCTAAAATTATGCTCCAGGAATCTTACTTTCAGAAATGGCTAATCCAGTGTTACCATCCCTGTGCAGCTCCGTCTCACCATCAACGTATATATTGGCCACAGGGTTTCCACCACATCTGAGTAAGGCGATGAAAGCCACAAACCAATTTCCAGTTAGAACTTAGGTCAAGTCCACTAAAGCACAGAGACTCTCAAGCTGAGCTTAAAGAACCAACTTGAACCGTAACCTCATTCTTCTGTATTGCATACCATAATGTGAGTCTCTTGAAATGGAGAGCCACAAAGTGCTGGAGATAATTGGTCATGATGACAGACAGGTCGGTGGACATCAAAGCGTGTCAGACATGGTCCCTACTCCAGATCACTTCAGACCCCACTTCCAGATCTTCTCCACCTTGCATATTTCATTCCACTTCCTCATGGAATGTTTTTGTATACTCAAACAAATTTTCCTTTTCTCCAAATCCATTGGTTCTTACTGCTACTGTCCAAAACAGCAGTCCCAAACTCATCACAGGGAATACCTTCCAAGACCCCCAGCAGAGACCTAAAACTGAAGTACCAAACTCTAGAGATGACGTTTATCCCCTAAATTTCGAAGCTTATGAAAGATTTTAATTCAGAAGTGAGACACCATAACAAAGCAAAGACAACAATGAAATACAAATACAATGAAATGCAAAAATTATCACAATACAAATGAGAGCTCTCAGGCATAGAATACTGTCACATTAGATCTGGTAACTGCAACAGCTACAAAGTAACTACCTTACAGCTAGCATACACAATGTGCAGACACTAGACAAAGGAATTATTTGTGTCCTGGGCAGGACAGAACAGAAAGCATCTCGCCCCTCAGAATGGTAACCAACTTAAAATGTATGAATTATTCATTTCCGGAGCTTTTCACTTCGTATTTTTCTATAACAATTTACTGGAGATGACCCAAACTGCAGAGGGAGAAACTGCATGTGAAGAAAAACACTGTAATTGCTTTGCTGGTGCCGGGTTGTTGCTAATAACAAAATTCATTATCAGGCACTTCGTATGTGGCTGACATGAGAGCTGGAATGTTCCATGTGTTGTTTCATGCATTCCTCATAGCAATCCTGTTATGTGATATCTGAGCTTTCCCACCCCCGCCCCCAGTAGACACATAGGAAACTATACCAGAGTCACATTTTGAAGGTCACACTACTAAAGAGTTAAGGAGCCAGACATTTTGCTGTGGCCTTAACTTAGAAGTATGTATATTAAACTGTGCATATATAGGAATGTACCCTCCCCAAACTGCCTCACCAATATGAATTCCTCATACTTTCTTTAAGGGAGGAGAACATGGCATCTTTGGAAGCTGTATTTTCCTATCATCAGAAAATAAAAATGTTTCTTCCCTCTTTGATGTACGGGCTGTGATTTTTGACTTTGTACTGTAAGTTTGTGAACCTACTTATTCAGTTATAGAGAGGCTAAGAGTAGAAGTTCAAGGTCATTCTTGGCTCCCCAGTAGGACTAAAGTCTGTCTGGGCTACCTGGCACCCCCATCTCAAAAGAGCAAGTCCACAGAGCTATCTAATAATAGTCATGAACATAGCCATTACTCCTTCCTGTCTCCACTACAAGATGATTTGCTGCATTCCCTCTGGTGCCTACAACAGTGTTGGGCAGGAAGAGGTACTATAGGACATCCCAGCCAGGGATGCGATCTGAAAGAGAATGGAGGACTGGATCTTTCGGGGGGTGTATGTAGAGAGTCCTCATCTGACCCACTTGAGAAGCATTGTGCTCATGCCTGGACCTCAATCCCAGAAAAATATTTAGAACAAGATGACCTGGTTATCATGGAACTTCAAGGGAATTCTAAAGGAACCAAGGCTACACCAACCTGTGGGAGGGATGGGCAGTATGCAGTCCCACTGCATGAAGGTGATCAACTGGGTCAGGGTTCACAGGCACATAAATCAGTGTTTGCTGAGTTTAACAACAAGATCCAGCTATGACTATGTGCAATATTGGTGAAGGGTCTCATTTTAGTTTCAGGTTTTTGGCATAAACTGTTGGGTGGGAAAATGCATACACAAAGGAAAGAGGTTTTCCCACATCTTTAGGCCTTTTCACTTCTTTTTCCATCATTTAGTTTTTCTTTTTTTTCTTGATCTTTCTTTTTGAGACAAGATTTCGTGTATTCCAGAATAGACTCAAACTCCATAGACAGCCAAGAAAGATTTTGAAGCTTTTAATCTTTAATTCTCTTGTCCCCATCTCCCAATTGCTGGGCTTACAGATGTGTGCTACCACATCTGGTTTATAAGGTGCTAGAATTGTAACCCAGATTTTGTACATTCTAGGCAAGCACTCTACCAACTAAGTCACATTCCCAAACCTGAGGCCAAATTATTTCTACCCTTTAATTTTTAAATATTTATTTACTTTCTGTCTATGAGTATACACCCATGTCTGTGCACCATGTGTGTGCCTGAGGAGAGCAGAAGAGGGTGCTGGATTCCCCGGAACTGGAGTTACAGACAGTTGTGAGCTACCATATGAATGCTGGGATTGAATTCAGGACCCCTGGAAGAGCATTGCTCTTAATCAATGAGCCACCTCTCCATTCCCTTTTAAAATGGGAATAAGGGTTTGAGGATTTTGATCAGTGGTATATCACTTGCCTATAAACTGTAAGACTGAGTTTGGTCCCCAGCACTTGGGAAAAGGGCATTAAAATAAAACAGGAGTAAAAACACCTTCGTGGTGCTGGAGAGATTACTCAATGGCTAGTCAGAAGCACTTCACTATTCTTGCAGAGGACTGCTGTTCCAAGCACCAGTGTCAGGCGGGTCACAATTGCCTCTAACTCCAGTTTCAGGGGATCTAATGCCATCTTCTGGACTCTACAAGCACCTACACACTCATATGCGCGCGCACGCGCGCGCACACACACACACACACACACACACACACCCCTATTTAAAAATAAAGCACAATCTTTTTTTTTTTACAAGAATTTCTATCACATGTGGTACTCCTTCGAACAAAGCAGGGGAAAAGGAGAGAGCCACAGCCCAGTACCTGCAAGCAGTTTGTGTTCTAGGCACACAAGAGATCCTGAGCACAGCTCCTGTCTACAGGAAGCCTGCAGACTGCCCAAGAGAGAGGTATGTAACATAATCAACAATAAATAACAAAGCGGGTTGGTTTGTAATTAACTTACCTCCTAGCAACTCATTATTCCTAGCCAGAATAAGTTGTGGTGGGGTGTATTCCTTTGTTTCTGTGGCTTTGTTGCCAACCTTCCATCCATACCTCTGAATCAAAGAACTAGGAAAAGGACTTGGAAAACAGTTCAATAGGTAAAGAGCTCGCCAGAAAAAAAGTGGGATAAGGGATTGTGGATTTAGATCAGTAGTAGAGTGCTTGCCTAGCAACCAAATGGCTGAGTTTGGACCTTGACACCAAAAAATATTCAAATAAACATACTACAGCCACAACCCAATTATCTAAAACCAGTCCTATCACTCAGGAGGCTGAGACAAGAAACCCACAGCTTGGAGGCCAAGCTGGACTACAGTCAGTTCCTGTCTCAAAAAAATAGCTACTTGTCCTTCTGCTACCTGCCTGGAACCCAGCTACTAGGCTTGGCCATGTAACTGGGTGGTCTGAAATCCTCAGAGCACATGAGAATTACCTCAGGGATTTAATTTTTAAACAGCCATTCCTGAATTTATGCCTCACACCCCTCCCTGTCACTGGGGCCTGGGCATCAGTATTTCTGTGTCCTCGGTGACTTCAGTTTTCCAATCACTGTTCTCCTGCTCCTTAGAGAAAGGAAAAGGCCTCACTCAAGTGGAGGAGCTATGTGTAGAAAGCTGCTGGGAGAGGGAGAGTCGTCTTGTTTGAAGGCAGATCAAGCACACTCCAGTGGAAGGCCAAACAGCCAAGCAAGCATGGGCAGCAAAACTGTATTCACCAGATTAAAGAAAACAAGAGGACACGAGTTAGATTAAGAAGTGGAGGTAGCTATGGGAGGAGTTGGCGAAGGGGCTGTGATCAAACTACAATGAACAAAAATTCTCAAAGATCTTAGAAAAAATTTTTTTAAAAAATACCTTCAGTTAAAAAAAAATCTACTTTGGGCTGGAGAGATGGCTCGGAGGTTAAGAGCATTGCCTGCTCTTCCAAAGGTCCAGAGTTCAATTCCCAGCAACCACATGGTGGCTCACAACCATCTGTAATGAGTTACAGGCAGAATATTGTATACATAATAAATAAATATTTTTTAAAAAATCTACTTTAAGCAAGCTATTCCCCTCAAAGGCAGGTCTATATTCAAGACAATGCAAAGGTAGCTCTTCCACGATTTGCAACCAAAGGAACAAAGGAGTCCTGTAAGAAAAAGCACTCCTGTGTTAGCAGCAAGGTCTGTGTTCCACCGCACAAACTCTATCTCCACACTGATGCCCTACAGGCTGAAAGCAACTCGAGTCAGCCTGCTAAAACCTTAAAACCCCGTTCTCTTCTTAATCAAACTTATTCTGAAAACTGGCAATTTTAGCTTTTGTCGAGGTTGCGAACCATCCGTTCACGGCTCAATCCTACTCGCTCTTCCCCTCATGTACCTGACCCAATTGGGAAGCAAGATGACTAGAATGAAACATGAAATCCACACGTGCTTGGGCTTTAAAGAGGGTCTTTCCTCTGTTTGTGCTCTGCCCCTGGAGTCGGTGGAGGATGAAAGCGCTGGGGGGGAGGGCTGCAAAGTGAGAGCTGGGGAGATGGCCTTTTCTTTTTCTTCCCTTTCTTTCTTTTATCCCCCCCAGGCAGTGACTATTCTAGAAAGCAGACATCAAACAGAAAATACCAGCAGCGAGGGGCTGAAATTGGACAAAATGTGATGAGGCATAAATGAAAAAGAAAAAAAGAGGCAGAAAAGGGAAAAAAGAGACTTTTTGTATCAAAAGGGGCCCTTCTGAAAACTACCTCAAATTATGGCACTTTCCACATTTGCTTCACAACAGGTAGCTTCACGTTGTACCAAGCCCTAGACCTCATTTTGCAGGGTTAGGAGAAAGTGAGCCGGATGCAAAGGGACCAGTTTGGTGGTTTGGCAGCCACTAGAGAGAAAGAAATGCGTGCCTCTAAGAAGAGCTCCTCGATTCAGACAAACACGTGAGAGTTACTTCAGGGTGCCATTAAGGAAGGAGCATAGAAGCCAGTCTGTGGTAGAACAAACTGCAAACCGCTCTTCCGCTAGTGCACACAGTAGTGTGCTCCAACCTCCACAGCTGGAGCAGTGGGTGGTACTCTCCTTTATTATGTTGCTGGACAACCAGCTGTGAAGGAATCTGTGAGGCCAGAGAGAAGGACTCTTGGTCTCACAAGCCTTTATTTAACAGGAGCTTTGGGACTTACAATCATTTTCTTTACATCCCCGCCAACTAGCTTTTTCATTACAGAGAAAAGGCAGTGTGGTGTGAAATTCCTGGTGTGTGTCCTACAGTAAACCAGGCAGAGCAGTGAACAATGCCTTTCCCCCAGGCAGCCACAAAGCAGCCAGGGGAAGCCAACTCTCAATCCCAAACATACACCCACAACAACCCTCTTTTTCTTCCAGGGGTTGTGATATTTCCTCTCTTCAAACGGGCCTTCCAACTAAAAGCCTTTGAACTCTCCAAAGTTTACCCATTAGGCTTTGTGCTGTCTACTAACAAATCCTATTCTGCACACTGAAGACCCACAAGGAAAAAAACAGCATTTAGTAGCAGGCATCCAAAGCACAGGCTGAGTATATCTATTCTAAAATGTAACCACAAACAATTCAGATAGCCAACTTCATTCAGATTTGGGAATGACTGCAGAGACTTTAGCGGATAAGCACCCCTAATTCTAAACTTGGAAACCTGACATTTTCGATCGCTGCCCACCACTCCTTAGTATGGAAGTAACCCAGTGCCCTCAGAGAAAGAAAGGCATCAGACAGTTGTGGAAGACATTCAGAGAGTGCCTCACTCTTTTGGCTGGCCTGAACCTGAAACCCACAGATCTGCCTATCTCTGCCTCAGGAGTGTTGGGATTAAAGGTGTGCACCACCACACGCAGCTGACATTTTTTTCTGCATGTATATTTGTTTACCTCACTCAAAATTACTTAAAATGTACATATTCAAGAGGTGGAGAGTGGTGATTCAAGGTGTAATCATACAGTATGCAATGATGAACCCAGGACAAGAGCATTCTCATCTCCTTAAACATTTATTATTTCTTTGTGTTGGCAAACCTTCAAAATCTTCTCTTACAAATCTTTAGAAAAGGAATTTAAAACATAGACCCTTTCATGATATGCCTATCATCACTTTTTAAATGCATTAATAACTTATTAGTGCTTTTATGTGGTGTGTGCACGTGTTTGTGTGCATATGTGGTCGGCACATATGCCACAATGGAGTTGTTTTCTCCTTCCACCTTTACGTTGCTTCTAGGGACTGAACTCGGGTTACCAGGCTTGCACATTGCACAGCAAGCATCTTCATCCTCTGAGCCATCTCTCCAGCCCACCTGTCATCCTTGTCTGACAGCCAAGCTAATTTTCTATCATTCCAATTTTAAAATATGTGCTGCCAGGTGAACATTAACTCTCAAACATTTTAAGCATCATATTAAAACTCAGAAAGTTTCACTTCTCAGCTTTTCATGTTATAGATAATCAAGATGTATTAAAATGTATTTTAATAGTTGAGGCAAACGGCCTAAAGAGTTTTCTCAGCTCCACAGCAAAGCACTGCTATTATTCAGATGAGTAAATAAAGTTTATCGAACCACATGTTTATTAAGCACAAAATAGGCAAAAATAAATTCCAAATGGTGTTGTCAACATAGTGAGTGATGTCAACAGAGCACACAATCAGGAAGCCTCCACTAAGCATGCAGTGATGCTCTACACTATCTACAGCTGTGACATCCCACAATAATGAAAAAGCACCCACTGTGTGTAGACTGTAAGGAATGCCTTGGTTGAGCTAATCTCTTTTGGCTCTCCTCTCAGCTCAACTGAATCAAATCGGAATGCCAGGAGGCACTTAACTTCATTATGGCATGTTACTGGTTGCAACCACTCCATCACCAGTAAGAACCCTAGGCAAGTGTTTGAGACTACCTGAAACATCCCCACGAGGATTAGTTGGCTGCAGTGCATTCTGGCTTTATTTATGAAGAAAACACTTCTGGAAGGAAATGCAATAGTTGGGAATCAGGTTAAATGCCAGAATACATTCTAAGGAAACTTACAGACATGTACAACTGTTTGACATCATGATACGGTGTATTCATCTGCAAAGTGCACACTTTCAAAATTGCCTTGATTTATGACTTTCTTTGTCCTTCCACAGAGGAGTATGGAAGCTGGGGTGACCTAGCTCCACCTTCCTGGACTTTGGACACTCATATGTGGCTCCAGAACATACTATCTCTTATTCCTGTTGAGGTGAGAGGAGCATTTTGGGGGGCAGAGAGCATGAGGATGAAAACCTTTCTAACGTGTATTCCCATTATATTTTCTTGAATCAGAGAAAAAAGGCTTAAACAGATAAAGCAATCAGAAATTCTGTATAGCATAATTATCACTGTATAATTGTGAACTACAACTTAAGTATATTGAGCACATGAAGACCACCATTCATGTGTGCATATAAAAAAAGGTTGAAAACTCTTGAACTAGATATCATCTGTTCACCTACCACATAATTAGCTGCTAGTCACCACACTAAGTACATGAAGATAGTGAAGCAAGTAACAGAAAAGGAATATGCTTTTGTGTGAGTCCTCAGTCTAAAAGAAATTAGCAAAAGCATACAAACACACTGCAATAAAGAAAAAAAAACCTGTGGTCAGTTTTGAAATCCTGAAGCACTGGCACTCTTTGGAGGGCAGGAAAGGAGAGGTTCCAGGAAGAGAAAAGAGGAGATAAAAGCTTAACTTAATGGTCCAGAAGTTATAAAGACACACTCAGGGAGTACAAAGTAGTCTTTTTGCCTAGGCATAAAGCAATGCCAAGGAAATGGTAAGACAAGATACTAGAGAGGTGAGCAGCTGCGAGGTCACATAAAACCTAAGAGGCCATGTGAAAGATTTGGAATTGCTCCTTCCACCAACAAAATCCTATGATTCTGCTAAAAATGAAGCTGGGGCATGTGCCTAAGATCACAGGACTCAAACTGGCTCATTCCTCCATTAAAAACACATTTAGGACTTCTGGTTAGTTGCAGGAGGTCTGTCTTTGGACTTTGCTACATATTAAATAAGAGTTTTGCAAGCTGCTCTGGGAACCTGACCCACCAGAAGAATATCGTGTCCATGGGAAAGTGCAACCTGAATTCTAAACAGACTTCCAAAGATGCTTTTGGGGAAAAAAAAAAAAAAAAAACCCATTCAACAGTTGCTGGAGAATGCCTGGAAAGCAACGAAATCCAGGACCATGCTTTGCTCCACTGAAAACAAAAAAAGACTGAAGCCTAGTGTAGTGGCACAGGCCTTTAATCTCAGTGTTCTGGAGGCAGAGACAGGCAGATCTGAGTTCGAGGCCACCATGGTCTACAAATCAAGTTCCAGGACAGCCAGGGCTACTATTACACAATGAAGCCCTGTCTCAAAAAAAGAAAAAGTAAAATGAAAGAAAGAAAGAGATGGAGAGAGAGGGAGAGAGAAAGAGAGAGAGAGAGAGAGAGAGAGAGAGAGAGAGAGAGAGAGAAATACGTAGTACCTACTAATATATAGTATTCAAATACATAACCCACCCCCAGTATGTTAAAGGTAACTGGCTGCTTTCACTATAAAGTCAACACTAAAACAGAAGATATTATAACTTTAAAAGGCAACCAAGTGCTTTAACTTACAGTTTTCCTGTGCCTTTGCCCAATCAACTCTCAATTATCCAAGCATTAATTAAGGAGAGATGAGAGTGCCTCGTACCATCTGATCTTACCCCAAGGCTTCACTATTGTTTGGCCTTTCCTTTCACTAAAGATCCCTTAGCTATCCCCTCTGGCACTTAAAATGCCAGTTTTGTTTGTCTGTTTGTTGGCTTTTTGGATTTTTTTCCTCCCCACTCCCAATAACAGTAGTAAATGACTCAGAGGTACTGCGCTTCATTTCCCAGAACCACCCTCCCCGCCAGTCCTCCTCAGGTGATTGCATAGTGGCTCTTCTCAAAAGTGAGTGTGCACAATTATCAGCGGGAGGAGAGTGGATTAAAATCCGTATTCATAGCCAGGCACAGTGACATGTGCCTGCCAACCTAGCACTCAGGAGGCCAAGGCAAGTGCATTGTAACAAGCTGAAGGATGCGAGTTGAGCCACGGTGGATTAAAGAGTGAAATTCTTTTTTTTTTTTTTTTCAAAAAACAGAAAACAATCAATGCATGCCGTATTCATAGACCAGCCTCCCTCCCTTCCTCCTCTGGAGGCACTAGGTCAGCAGGAACACTCAGGAATTAGCATATTTAACAAACACCCTGAGAGACTGTGAAGCCGGAAGAGTCAAGGGCTGACAAGCACCACTCTGGGTATTTTAGCCAGCCAAGCCCCAATCCTGAACAAATCCTGGCAAAGAGTCAGATGTTCATGCTATCTCCCATTAGATAAAGAACTTAAACAGGGAGCGTTTCAAAAGAAGGAACAGAAAAGAAAACTTGTTAAAAATATTAATTTGCATGACCCACCCCAATCTGTCCCAGCCTCTTACCTCCTCTTGCTAGATGTTTCCATTTCTGTTTCTATTTCCGGGGTTCAATGCCACTGTGATGGGAGGAGAGGCCAAGGTGGGCCGGTCTTCTCTAATTCACATGAATGGTTTTCCCAAAAACATGAATAGTCAAGACGGACTATGTGAAAGGCAAAGCCTCCTGAGCTGAGAGGTTAAATGAGATTAAAAAAAAAAAGGCCCCCTGCTGGCGCTGTGAGGTGACAAATGAACTGTCAGAGTCCCTGCCTAGTTTCTTCTGTGCTGTTGTGCCAGGAACAAGGAAGGCCTCACAGCTCACAGCACCAGGACTAAGCTGGAGAAAAACAAGCACGCGGCTTGGGTTTTTCCACTCTTCCTAGCAATGCCTTCAATATCGTCAGCATTTCATGTGAGCCCCAACTGGTACCTGACAGCTGCTGGCTCAAGCCAATGGTAGAAGAGGAAGGGGCTTCCTCTACATTCAATGTGAGAAAATGGAGCCCAGAGCAAGCTGGCTCCAGAGGACAGCTCTGTGGGGAGAATGTAGGTATTAATAGAAGCCGGCCTCAGAATTGGGTAGCTGTGGAGAGAGGCTCCTCTGTCTCTCGGGGTTACCTTCGCTCCTCCCTTATAAGCTCCCTCTGCCTTGTGGCTTCTATCTCCACACAGCACCAGCATTGGCCTGGCACACCATGGTTGCCTGCCTTCCAGTTTACCTTTGTCCCTGTTGCAAACTGCCATCGGCAGCCTCTTAGATGCCCAATTCTAATTTCCTGGGAGAGGAACACAAATTGCATGGGCTCATCTTGTCAAGCCTGTGTTCCTCTCCACTTGATGGATGGGCTATCAAAGAAACAGGTGGCCCACTCTTCGTTCAATTGAGCCGTGCCAGGAAGGCAGGCTCTTGGGCACAATTGCCTGTTGATCTTCTACCCCAGCACAGCTGGTACAGACACATTTTACCTTAGGAGGGAATCTGGTCAGAAAGAACAAAAAATATCTACATGCTGAATGCCTAGCTAAGAATTTGAAAGAAAAATGGTATGTTCACCCTTGAGCTTCAAACACGTACAATCTTGAGTATCTCCCCCTGCACCCCACCCTCAGATGTGTGAAATGTTCTGTCTTTGTGTAGTATTTCTCTCTGCCCCCCCCCTTTCTCTCTGTGTGTGTGTATTGCTGTTGTTGTTTTTGGAATGGAACCTAGAACAGCACACACACTAGGCAAACATTGTATAACTAAGTCGCAACTTCCAACTCTAAATCTTACCTTCTTAAGAAAAAAAAGCTAGCATTTCACACCAAACCTGGAAACTAAGTCTCTTCATCCTTATTAAAAAAGCCTTGGTAGTCAGGCAGTGGTGGCGCACGCCTTTAATACCAGCATTCAGGAAGCCAAGGCAGACGGATCTCTGTGAGTTTGAGGCCAGTCTGGTCTATAAGAGCTAGTTCCAGGACAGGCTCCAAAGCCACAAAGAAACCCTGTGTCCAAAAAAAAAAAAAAAAAAACCAGGAAGAAGTCTCAGTAAACTACTAAAAGCTACTAAAAGAATTGGCACAAGTTGAATAGAGGGGGCAACATCAGCTAGCATCTCGCCCTAGGGAGGGAAGGAAGAAGTAAGAGCCTAAAACAGACAAATGCTAATAAATGGACACCACTGGCTTGCAGCCCATCTCTCCACAAGCACTCGATCCATTTGCTTTACACCCTATGATCATCTTATCTTCCAGTAAGTTCTACCAGATGCCATATGAGGTCAGTGTTCAACGTTAACTAGAACGGGGCAAGCGGCATCACAAACTGACAGATGGCAATTGAGAGCTTATCATTCTTGGATTATTTCATTCCCAGGAGGGAAAAATGCCAGAAAGTAAAGCGCACTATGTTGACAGCCACCTAATAATAGCTGTCCATACTTCCACTACCTCCTGGTTAACCCTTCCCCCAGATAACCTTCTCTTCCATCAATCCCCTGGTGTCAGAAAAACCAATTGCCACATCGGAGAACCTCAATAGGAGCTTTACTAGTGACAACTGCCCAAGATAAAGAAACACTGACAACCACTGAGAACAGAGAGATCAGAACCAAACAACAAAATCTACTTGTAGATCATTTTACCTGGGAAACCTGGGGGTTAATTCCTAGCATATAAAAAACTAGGCATGGTGGTACAGACCTGGAATCCCAGCATTCTCAAGAAGTAAAGACAGGAGGGTCAGAAGTTTAACAACATTGTTGGCTGCACAGGGTGAGTTTAAACCAGTGTGGCCTACATAAGAAGCTGTCTCAAGGGGCGAGAGAAGCCCTGAAAGAACTGATGTGCATGTGATGTGCAGTCTTGCCTCTTAATTATCCCTGAGTAGTTTTAAGAGCTTTTTTGTAACTCATAACAGTATTAACTGATTTTTAAAAGGTTTTTATTAGCATATATTAATTATACACAATGAGCTTCATTATGACATTTTCACACATGCTTATAATGTATTTTGACCAGATGCAAGCCCTGCTATCCTCTCTTGGCCCCTCCTCCCCTGACATCCTTCTTCCCAGTTAACCCCACTTCTATTTTAATACGTATATTCTTTCTTTCTTTCTTTCTTTCTTTCTTTCTTCCTTCCTTCCTTCCTTCCTTCCTTCCTTCCTTCCTTCCTTTCTTTCTTTCTTTCTTTCTTGTGACTCAATCAGTTTAATTACGGGGGCTTACAGAAACATAGCAACTTACTGGTAGCTATACAACTGGATAGTGTCTCTCCTTCCATTACCAATTGCCTATGGATCCTCAGGGAGAGGTGGAGCCTCCTGAGGCCATCCCAACCATTTGGTAAGTTATAGGAGCCAGAGGAGGAAAAAAAAAGGACAGTATGGTGGCTTGGTTCACACTCAACAGCAGTTAGCAGCCTTTCTATCTAGTCCATATGTCACCTACTATCCCGCTGCAAACTAGCTCTTCAAAAACCTCTTAGCTTCCCTTTCACACAAGGGAAATTATGCAACTGTTAGAAGAAGAGAAATATTTCTTTTCACTGATCTGGAAAGCACTCCAAAACTACTATTAAAGTGGACCGTTTCAGATACCAGGGAGCAGTGCCACTTCTGTGTTTCTAATGTGTGAAGACAAAGCCCTAACAGAATAAGCACTAGCTGTTACTAATGATTATCCGTGGCAGATGGGACTATGGAGGATTTTCACTTTCTATTTTTGCCATTTCTGACTTGTTCAAATTCTCTTTATAATACATGAGTTTCTACAATCAGGGAAAAAAGGCTATCTTTAACCCCTTACAGTTCTGTACTTGGTATATCAGAAAAGAACAAAGGTCTAGTGATATAATTGAAGATCATGTTCCCTTTTAACTCTAAGGACAGTGATTTCAAACACTTGCAGTACACACACTGAAAGATGGTGTTAGGTTGTGCTAGCCAAGCACTCTACAAGGCCAGCCTGAAACCGGAGATCCTCCTGTCTCTGCCTCTTCACCATCAGAATCCTGTTTAGTTTTATTCTACATTGTATGGTGGTTAGTTAATATTCTGGGAATCTAACAGCACTGGTGGAAAGTTAAGGTCCCAAAATCGTCAAGTTTGAAGTATGACCCTGAGCCTCTGAGGCAATAGGTTTAGTTGCTGCTCAGCCTCAGGAGACCAAACAGCAAGTAATTCCAGCGAGAAAGACGGGTGTAGGGGAAAGGTGAAGGCCAGGAGAAGGGCGTACACCAAGAATTCATTCAGTTTTTGCTGTTTAAGAACCAATCATACATGGTGTCATTTTACAAAAAGCGACTCTGCATTCACTTGCTTAAAACTGAGAGGGGATGGATGGACAGATGGCTCAGTGGTTATACTCATGGGTTCCAACCACCTGGAACTCCAATTTCAGAGGATCCATCATCCTCTTCTGGCCTCAGGGGGCACTGGATGCACATGGTACCCAGACATAAACACAGGCAAAACCACCACACACAAGCAATAATAAAACTAAATCTATTTTTAAACACATACAGAAAAACATTGCTAGCTGAACTAGTAGAGTTGCTGCAACTGCCCCTAGGCTTTAGTCACTACGGACATCGATGAAGGGGGACTGTGACACTGGTTCCATTTCCCTAGGTACCTAAGTAGAATAGGAACATATTCAGCCACTCCACTAAATGAAGATTGTAGCTTGGGATAAAAGTAATCTGCCTGAAGCATATCAAATACATAAAAATATCAAATCACCAAGAATTTAAACGTCACAGTTTACAGTGACTAAGGAGCTGGCCTGATAGATTCTCCCTAGATTTCCTTACCTTCTGCCAGCTGCCTCTCTTAACCCTGAAGTAGGATTTAAGATATAGATTGTATCAGTCTTTCAGGAGTCCGTTTCTTCTTCTTCTTCCAAGAGAGAGGGTGATAGAAATGAGCGCACTGAGGGGAGAACAGCTGAGTTAAGCTCGGAGGAGGAAGTCTCCACAGTGTTTGACCTGCTATCTACGAGTATATTAATTACAATCTAGGATTGGTCATGGCAATCCCATCTTTCTTTTCAAAAATCCCCATTAGGGCAACTCCGGAGTCTCACACTTTTCCATGTCAGTGTAACACGACTGTTTTTCTCGGGGGGCCATCCACCTCCTCCCATACCCATACACCACCCCTTCAGAAATTCTCCTCAACTACACAGAAAACTCACAGTCCAGAGCCACTCAGTCTCCTCAATCCAAAACCTGCTGAAGCTGTGCTTCTCAACGTTCCTAATGCTGTGACCCTTTCACACAGTTCCTCACGCTGTGCTGAACGCCCAATCAGAAAATTATTTTCGTTGCTACTTCATAACCGCAATTTTGCTACCGTTGTGAACCATAATGTAAATATCTGTGTTTTCTGGTGGTCTTAGGCAAGTCCTGTGAAAGGGTCTTTCAATTCCCAGAGTGGTCAAGACCCACAGGTTGAAAACTGCTGTGCTAAAGGCTAGTTAGTATTGTAATACAGGATGTGGCATTAATGGATTACTGCTGTTATTTCTGAGCATTAAGAGAGCACCAGGAAAACTTCCCTTCAAACCAGGCCAGCTTTCCAGTGTAGCGGGTTATGAAACCCCAACAAACAGAACTTGAGATTTTCCTGACTCAAAAACAATGCATCCGTGCTGGGCAGTGGTGGTCCACACCTTTAATCCCAGCCCTAGGGAGGCAGAGAAAGGCGTACGGATTTCTGTGAGATCAAGGCCAGCCTGGTCTACACAAGAGCTAATACCTGGACAGGCCCCAAAGCTACAGAGAAATCTTGTCTCAAAAAAAAAAAATGCATCCTCTTCCACACCACTTTCTGCAGCAAACAAAGGCCACTTTAGCACTCGCCAAAAGGCCAGCAGCAAAATCTGCCCTGTATCTACCTATGATCAAAATATATTTATAACCAAAAAGAGAAGGAAAATAAACACAGTAATTAAAAAAAAAGAATCCTTATAAGCCAGGCCTGGATGTACAGGCCTCTAATCTTAGCTATCCAAAAGGCTACGGCAGGAGGACTCCAAGTTCAGGACTTTGTAAGGACTACAGTACAAGTTCAAGCGGAGCCTGGACAATTTAATGAGACCCTGTGTCAACACATCTAAAACAGGGCTGGGGCTGGAGCTCCAGGAAGCGCCCTTGTGCACATGTGTGAGGAGGCTAGCTCCTTAGGACTGACCCTGGAGACCCTCTTATAAGAACCACACAAGGCGGACATGATTATCTCCACTGTAGAATAGGTAAAATGAGGGTTGAAGAAGTACAGAAAAGTGTCCAAGTTCAAAACAACTAACAAGAGATAGAGCCAAGATTTTAATTCATTAGCATCCAATTCTAGCACCTAGCAGAATTAAGCAACAACCAGGCATGTTGGCACATAGCTATAACCCTGCCATGAAGACCTCTGGTTGAAAGCCAGTCTTTGCTATCTAGTGAGACTCTATCTTTTCAAAGATATCTACTCTTCTGAGCCTTGAACTATGCCACTTACATGACCAGCAGAGAAACCATACAAATATACTCAACTTCGCTAAACATAACAGGTATACAGTTCCAAATTTATTTTAGTTTTTGTTGTTGCTGTTTTATACTGGTTCTTATGTAACCCAGACTGGCCTAGAACTTGCGTTGCAGGCAAAAGATGACCTTGGATTTCTGATCCTCCCACCTCTACCACCTCCTAACTGCTGAGGTTACAGCTACTAGCCACTATACCAGTTGTAGTAGGACTCAAACCCAGAGCTCTGTGCAGACTAGGTGAGCACCCTACAACCTCCAGTCAACCCCTGCCCTCTGGAAATGTGTGCTCTGTCACATTTTTGGTTTTCCCCTTTCTTCCTACCCCACCCCCATGGCAACTCAGTCCAGAACTTTGTTGTTTCCTCTAAAGAGGCCTCCCTAAGGAAACTGTTTCACTATGCAAAAAAAAAAAAAAAGTGCTTCCCCTAGATGTTGCAAGCTCTCTCCCCAGAGCAGGAAGGAAGAGGGGGGGGGGGCGGCTGAACAACCTCCGTACCTCCGTGAGCACTGAACCATTGGGAAGTATACTAACATGTGGAGAATTGACTGCTGGCTATATCCCAAGGCCCCTTCTGGGTCAAGGGTTTCTGGAGATTTCTATATCTGGTTTAACTAGAATGAGTTTTCCCAAGAAACAGCTTGACCCTAGACTATGCAATCTCCCTTAACCAAAGTGGGCCTGGAAGTGCTGAGGACAGGGAGAGCAGAAATGGCAGTGGCTGGGCCAGATCAGCAGGTAGAGTGGGTTTGAAGAGAGAGACTAGCCTGAGCAGGCTTTTTCTTTAAGAGGGAGTCTAGAGAGCCTTAGGATAAGAGCAGCTAATTATTAAGCTCATTTGTTTAAGTCATGACACAATTATGGAAACACAGGCAATGTAGTAAAGAAAGGGTGAGGGCAGGAAAGAGGAGGGAGAAGGGAAAAACCATAAATGTCTGCCCTAATTCAAGGTTAAGAAATGAAATCAGAAATGGTGAGGTAGTGCATGCCTATAACCCTAGCACTCAGCCGAGGCAAGATGGGTACTACAAGTTTAAGGCCATCCAGGGCTCCAATATAAAACTATAAAAATAAATGATAAATGAAAATGAGATTTTAAAATATTTTCCAAAGAATAACTGTTAACAAAAGCAGTCTCCCATCATAGACCCACTGCAATCGTTTTCTCTTTTGAACCAAACCAATGTTTTATTCTCTCGCCATAGTTCTACCTAGACCTGAGCTAAAATTTCTAGACTGTCATAATTTCAATATTCCTATGAACTTCTGTAAATATTTGGTTTCTGGGCTAGGGCTATGGCTCGGGCTTGCCTAACATTCACAAGGTCACAAGGGTTCTGGTTAGTCACCAACTACTTTATAAGTTAGGTGTGGTAGCTCAGGCCTACATGTCCAGCATGTGGGAGTACAGAAAGAACGATCATAGGTCATAGGTCATCTTTGACTACATAGTGAATTCAAGGTGAGACTTGGTCTCAAAAAGAAATTCAACTGCCATTGGACATAAAAAAAAAGACACTAAATGTTCTATATAATCTTGCACTGTCCCATACAATAGCTACAAGCTTCATTTTATTTAGCTAAAGACACTGTGGCTACTCTTAAAAGTATTTTCAACTAAATAAAATGAAGCAAAAAACCAGACGGTCAGTTGCAGCAGCAACATATGAAATAGCCACATTTGACCAGTAGCTACCGTACTGCATCAGACAGAAAACCTGCCACCTCAGGGCTCGGTGGTGCATGCCTCTAATCCGGGCAGAGGCAGGCAGATTTCTGTGAGTTCTGATGCCAGCCTGAGACTTTAAAAAAAAAAAAAACACAGAAACTTTTGGAGCAATTCTATACGTGACTGAACAGTAGTCTCAGGTATACTAAAAATTATTTTTTACACTGCTTGTTAAACTTGATAATCCAGATTTCATAGAAAAAGAGCAACCAGACTCTAAAAACAACCCACCTTAAGTCATCAGCCAAGTTCCTAGCTTGTGGGCGATTCCAAAGAGTTCTGTAAACATAGCACGTAGTCGCGACAGGGCACATAAAAGAAGGAATAAGCAACAAGACCTTTGAATCCTTTCAACAAAGCACCAAGAGACTACACTGTCCATTGCATACTCTGCCCTCTAAGCTCTGGGAGGTCCATACAAAACAAACAATGGTCCAGTCCCTCCTCTAGGAATGTCAATACACAAGATAAAACCAAGATGGGGGCAGAAAGAGAGACTGCCAAGAGCAAGGCACACTGTGCTACGGAGTTCAAAAGCCAAGTGATCATATCGAGGAACTAAGGGAGGCTGCACTGGCTGAAGTTCAATTCAGACCTAGAATGGGGACTAAAGGATGAATGAGACTGACACAGAGAGAGTCAGAGGAATTATTAAAAAAAAAAAAAGCCACGAGGAAAATGGAATTGAGTTAGGTCCAATGTGCCTTTAGGAAAAAGTAACCCGAAAAGACTATGAGAAGGAATAATTGTTGGAAATCCTTTCAATAATCATCCTAAAAAAATCAAAGAATTATGCATTAATTTCGATAGCACTTTTAAGAGTTTGCTTTACTAAGGATAGCTGCTGTTGACAAGAAGGTGGCACAGGCTCTTCCTTATTACTGTGGAAATGGTAATGACCATTTCATGGCTCAACACAACACTGAGCAGCAGCTTAGCATTCACATCCCCTGACTCATGAGAAAAGACCTAGGAAGTCATCTGCAACACACAGTTCTATACAGAGAACTGTTCTGTAATCGCCTTTACAACTACAAAGAATTAGAGGACATTATCAAGTACGTCATGTTGTAGTTATGTGATGGAATACTATACAGCCAGTATGCACTGATTGCCATAAATTTTCAATATAGACAATATTTGTAATAATCCCCCCAAATGGGGTCAAAGTTGATAAGATACAGTACAGTTACAATGGCATAAAAATAATATATACATAGGAAAGACAGAAGAATGTTCAAATCTGTGGTGAGATCATGATTGCTTTTGATTCTGTATGTAGGGCCTCGAAAAGTATGCTCTACAAATCAAATCTGGCTCGCTGCCTTATTAGATATAATGTGTAGTTGGAGCCCAGCCACAGATACACTCATTTACATCTTGTCATTACCCGTGATTGCGCCTGCACTTCAGTAACGGTGCTGAGTAGCTGGGACCTGGCCCACAAATCTTTGCAGTGTTCATTACTGAAGCCCATTTACAAGAAAAGGTTGCAAGTCTCTCTGTTTTCCAAATTCTCTATTACAAGGAATGCATATTAGTATTTTCCCAAAAGGTGTATTTCCAATTGGGGATGGCCTTCATGGAACAGGGTCAGAATTTCAGATAAACACCTGCAGCAGTAGAGATTTCTGAAGAAGGTGGGGCAGGATAGGACATGATCCGAGCTAATAAAACACTAAACCTGTCATTTAGGAAGACAGAATTTAAATGGTGTACCCATCCAAGTCAATGATTCAGCACCAGCTGGAATCCAGGGCCACTCCACTCCTCATTTACAGGAGGTTACCCTAAGGTTTGGCACGTTACTCTTCAACTTTGATTGAACTCTATATGACACAGCCTCCTCCCTGTAGCAAGGACCAGTGGATCTTCCTCACAAAAGACAAGGAAAGGCTGGCTGTGTGACTGTGTGAGCTCTGGCTGGAGAAGCAGTTTAACCTTTAGTGATGTTTCAGGCTTCCTGAAGTTAACTTGTCCACTGTCTCCTAATTTACAACCTAGACGTGGCATGGGTGAACAAGGAGCTGACGCAGGGGAAAGTGAAGCAAGAGGCAGAAAGGAGAGATAAAAAATGTATTTGACACTCCTGTCTCAAAGAGGCCTTCAAGGAGCTCTAAGATCTACCTGCCCTCAGAAGCTGGGACCAAAGACTCTGAGACCTGTCCCCAGCAAATGAGTTCGGCCTCAAAGATTAAGTTTTCACTTTTAGGAACTGGCTAGTGTTCTCTGTAGACCCAAACCTCCATATTCACAGGCGTCCTTTCCCCTAGATCTGCCATGTCCTCACCTCCTGCCTCATGCTCATTTCCCCAGATGCCCACAAGCCGCTGCCTCCAACCACTGTTTACTCTTCCTCTCAGCTATGAACACAGCAAAGGGCGGAAATGATCTGAAGAGCAGGTTTCCTTTCAAATAAACACACTACCTACTTCCCTCCCTCCCTCCCTCTCTCTCTCTCTCTCTCTCTCTCTGTGTCTCTCTCTGTCTCTGTCTCTCTCTCTCTCTCTCTCTCTCTCTCACACACACACACACACACACACATGCACAGAGACAGAGAAAGAGAGAAGAGAGATTAATCACTGGCAAAATGAAAAACAGCATTGTCTGTATTTCAACAAATGAATGCCGTGGATTTCATTTGGGGCATCTTAAAAAGAAGAACAATTTCCATGTAACTCTGCTCATTCATTTTTCATTTAATTTTATTTATATTGTACTTTATTGAAAAGAGAAAAGATATAGAATATACCAAGATGCTCAATTATTTAACAGATCATACTTAACATTATATATTTTAACACAGACCCGTACCAACAATTGTTCTCATGAGCTTTCTGAGCCATTTAGCTGCACTGCTCGCCTTCTAAATCAAATATAAGTAATTTGTTGTCATAGCAATGCTTCTTCCTACTCCAAAATAGTTCAATACATGCTTTGTTTCAGCAGGCAACTATCTGTCTACCAAAAATTGCTCATTATCTTCCATCTTCTTGACAAATGTCTTATTAAATTTAGCTGCCTGGCTTTACAATCATCAGGAGACAGTATTTCTATGCCACTTCCTGGCACCTGTACAGGAAAGGGGCTTACAGGACCTCTCAATAACTGCCTGCAAGGATAGCACAGCAAAGTCACTGGGTGACAGCCAATCTTAGAAGCCATGATGACAACCATCCTTGGCATTATTACCCAGCTTGTACAGTTTATAGAACACTGACACTTATTTTACTGTATTCGAGGCAGGGTGAGGTGCTACCCATGACGCTTCTGTTACACCCTACACCACCATTAGTTCTTTATTTGTAGGCATCACTAGAGGAAGTGACACTTATCTATCCCTTCTTTTCTGAGGCTGAGTTCTGATCTTCTATCCTTCTGATGCGGTATATAGTAAGGTAATAAGGGCAATTACATAAAAAGTTGCTGGAATTACAGCAACAACAGTCAAGGAATATCGTTTTGTCAGGGCCTTGTGCAATGGTCCAGCGATGCTATCAGTCAAACAAGAGATCACGTGGCAGTGAGTGCCAGTGTTAATGCTGATCTTGTATGTGTGGTGCATGTTACAGTTTATTACCCAGCCTCATAGAAGTGATATAACTTGAGCCGTACGTACTGCTTTGCCACCCATCCCCCCAACACATACAAAGACAGCTGGATAAGAGTGTCTGCACCTACAACCTTATTCTCTGCTTTAAAGATTACCCATCGATATTATACATAAATATATATTATATTAAAATATACATTTGTATATACACACACAGCTAGAGAGATGGCTCAGTGAAGAGCATTGCTGCTCTTCTAAAAGACTGGGGTTCAATTCCCAGCACCCACATGTCGATCACAATGGGACCTGATGCCCTCTGCTGGCCTCCAAGGACACCAAGCACAAATATGACACAAAACACCCCCACATATAAAATAATTAAATGAACACCAAAAATGCATATGCATGACTGTTATTTTGAATTGCTGTTCCTTCAAGCTCTGATCTTTATCTCATGTAGCTATGGTCTATAGTATCTGCAGCCTCCTCCCTCCACCAAACTGGGTGGCTTTCATCCCACGCTACACTTCTGTGAAAAATACAAAGCAACATTTGCCAAGGCCTTTTCAGAGACAATGGGGAAAATAGATCTCCAGGAGCCACTACTTTCATTTATCCATCCTCTATTTTTACTTACGATCATTTTTGTTGCTGTAATCAAAACTAGATAAAAGTTTACTTCATAAAAACCAAGATACTGAAAGCGGAGGCTCATTGTACTGACATGAAATGACACTGGCTCACCTGCTCCCGCTTCTCGAAAATTCTCTGCGGGGCAAGGAAGATGACAAGAGAGAGCTTATTTGGGAAATGCAATCAGAACTAGGAACTGCCCTAACAGAGCCTGAAAATAAGATTTCACAGCACCGTGTAGGCTCAAGAGCTGAAGCTGAAAACTTCCATTCCTGGCCGGATGTGCTCAAATGCAATTTACCTCTCAGTAGGACTTCCCACTTCACATAGTCTGATTCCGTTCAAAAATCTAATAAAAACAGACAGCAGTTGCCATCATTTCAGTCACTTGGTCCTTGTGAACACTTGTCTTCTACAGATTATAGATGCTTCTTCTTTCTCAGCAGATTGAGCAAAAGAGATTATTTAGAACACCAATGTAACTATTATCTCAATTTTCCCACACCTCACACATGTCATAAAATTAGAGCCCCAAAACTAAAAGGAAGAGGGAAAAGTCACAATATTTGGGTCAAGTCTCAAAGAAAAGACAAGCAATTGGAAGAAGCCTATGGGAAAGAAGCCTGTCTCAGCTTCTATAGCCATTAAGGCCAATGAACAACAAAGCCTTGGCTCCCAACTCCATGCCCAAATCCTGAAGTATGGAGCTTTACCAGTGTTTGAATGCTGATGAAAGCCTCAGACACTTGGAGGATATGAGGTGGTCCATTTTGTCTGGCAGTGCCAAATTTAAAACTTTACTATAAGCCTTTAGCTGAAAATGTTCAGTTTTGACTTTAAATGCATTTCTTCCCTGGGGTTCAAAATCCAATTTACCCAGCCCACCTAGAAGGATGCTTTTGTTACCACTATGCCACCCTTATTGATCTCCCATAGACCAAGTTGCTGTGAGATGCCTATATAAAATATGTGATAAATATGACAAAAATAAATAACTTATTATGCCTAATAATAGTCCTAAAATACATATTATAAAAATTGACTAAAAGAAGAAACAGATAAATCCACCCTGTGACAGCAAACCTTAACAGCTTTTCCAAATGGTTGGTATACTGAGCAATTTCTATAAAATTCTAACAAAAAAAAATCAAGTAAGATCTCTTATTCCCATGCAAACTATTGGTAAATTTAGAAAAAAAAAGAGACATTTATCCCACCCATTACATGAAGCTACTGACATAAACTTAATACCTAAACCTGAGAGAAACAAGACAACAAAGGAAAACGGCACACAGATTCACTTAGGAACACAGGTACCAAATCACCAAAACATTAGCAAGCCATAACGAGGAATAATAAAGAAGATAATACATCATAATCAAGGTGATTTGATTCCAAGAATGCAAAGTCAGTTTAATATTAGATAATCAATCAATGTAATCCACTACATTTAAAGACTGAAAACAAAAGTGATATGATCGTCTCAATTTTTTAAAAGTCTGTTAAACTGCAACATCCATTCATGATTCTTTTTTTTTAGTCTTAGCAAAGTTGAGAACAAAAGGACCTACTATAATCTAATGTACATCACTGAACAAATCTACAGCAACACCACACGGACTGGCACAATGCTCAAGTCATACATATCCTTTAAGGTAAGGAACAAGATAAGGGTATGAACTGTTGCTATTTCTACTAAGCATTGTACCAGAACAGTAAGACCACAAAGAGAAATATTAAGAGTGCTAGAGAAATGACCCGATGGTTAGGAGCACTTACTGCTCTTGGAAAGAATGAAGGTTCAGTTCCCAGCACCCACATGGTAGCTCACAAGTACCTGTAACCCCAGATCAAGGGGGGATCCAACAGGTATGCACACGGTGCACACACATGTGTACAGGCAAGACATTCATTATACATAGATGAAAATGAGTAAATCATAAAAACACAAAATACATCAAAATACAAACTAGCAAAAAAGGAAGCCACAGGTGTCTCATTTGTCAGTTATGCATGATTACCAACACAGATAACTCAAAAGAATCCAAATAAATTAGTTATCATTAACTTAAAAGTACTTAGCAAGGCTTATAGCTAGATCATAAACAAAAATCAGTCATATTTCTAGGCACCAGCAACTAACAAAATTATATACCAGTTAAAAGCGAAAAGGCAGTAAGTATCTGGTTATGCCCCTAGGCTCTGGGTCCAGACCATCTGTTTTCTAATTCAAGTTCTAACCAATAAGTTACATGACTCTGGACAAGCTAATTCTCTTTAAGAACTATTATGAGTATTAAATGAGCTAAGATACATAAACTACTTAGAAGAGTGCCTAAGAAAGTCAGAGATAACTAAAATGGTGCTTAAGATGACTGCAAAGAGGCAGCTAGTAGGCCTAGGACCCAGAGCTCTACTGGACTCCAAAACGTCTCCAGGGATGAGAGTTGGGGAGTTATGTCACAGGAGTCATTGAAACTTGCCTGTGTTTTCCCAAAGGGTGGGCACTGAGCTCCCACACCCAGCATACAGCCCATTACCTATACACCCTGCTGTCTACAGAGTAATTAGCAAAAGAACACACCCTCTCTCTGGAGATGTCTGCCCTAATCTTACCAGCTCTTTAACTGGCAGTAAAAATCAACAACTTCAAGCTTCCAAGGAAGATGAAATCCAGACTTCCTGGTGGATACCCTTCATTATCCAAAGAAAAGGCTTATCTCAGCCCCCACTGTGACTGAAGTCAGGGGCAATACCTGGGTTGTCAGAGGAAAGGTGAGGCTACTGACTCCATAAGCCAGGGCTGTGGTGCATTTTTAATACATAGCACACAGTACCCTCTGGGTCTTGGAAATTGTAACTCTTGGGTGGGAGGAACAGATTCAAGCTATTGAGAGTATGTGCTGCTCTTCTAGAAGATCCAAATTTGATTCTTTGCACCCATTGTCAGGAGGCTCATAACCACCTGTTCCTCTAGCTCCAGGGATCCAGTTCCCTCTTCTGGACTCCATAGGTGCCTCTACTCATGTGCACTTACCCACTTAGACATAATAAGAAGACCTTTAAAAGAAAAAGAACCATTGACTGAATTCTCAAATAACCTGATGGAATAGACAGACTTGCAGTATTTGCCAGGAGGTACTTCATTGGAACCCACCTGTTTGGTCTTCCATGCCTGGTCCCCTCGTAGAAGATGTTGTTCCTTCTCCATACAATACATAAACCATTTTACCTTATAAAAAAAAAGCCTGAATGTTGCGAGATATCTGATTATACTGTGTAAAGATATGTCACCGTGATATGTTTAATAAAAAGCTAAAAGGAAAATGACTAGGCAAGAGGCATAGGAGGGACTTCCAGATGGAGAGCTCTGGGAAGGAATGGAGAGTCACCAGCCTGACACAGGGAAATCAGGACATGCAGGAGGAGAGGTAAAAGCCACAAGCCACATGGCAACATGAAGATTAATACGAATGGGTTAATTTCAATTATAAGCACTAGTTAGAAACAAGCCAGAGCTATAGGACAAGCTCTCATAATTAACAAGTCTCCATGCCATTATCTGGGAACTAACAGGACAGAGAAGTCTAAAGATGTGCATGAGGCAGCAAAGGAGGAGAAAGTGCCCAACCTCCCTGCCATGCTCTTAAAACAATTATAAATGTTCTAAACTTCTATCAAGCCCAATTTTTCTATTTAAAAAAAAAACAAGACTTATTGGCATAAGAACACCCCCCCCACACACACAACCCCCATAGTAACATTTTTTTTTAAATCAAAGCTTTAGGATTAGGGATGAAGCTGAATTATGGAGTTCTTGCCTAGTATGCAGGAAGCTCTGAAGTCTACACCTATTACCACATAACCCTGGAACATGCCTGCAATCCCAGCACTTGGGAGGTGGAGACAAGGAGGATGGGGAGTTCACTACCATCCTCGGCTATATAACAAGTTCAAGGCCATCAAATCCTGTGTTCTGTGAGACCATGTCTCAAATGAGAAAAAAAAAATCAAAACTATCATTCTTCTAAATGGAGTATTGGGGTTTTACAGATTATTAGCCTTAGTGATATTTAAGAGAAAATAGAAAAGAAAAAAGAAAATTACACTAGAACTAGTTACGTAGCTCTTAAAAGTTTGCAGAGAGATAATAAACATGTACATGTGCCATTGTTTAGACTGTTCTCTTCTAGAAGCAAAGCTCTCGTGCAAAACAGAACACACATTCTTGTAATTGTAACATAGAGTAATAAAATAAGGAGTATCTCATACGTATTTAAGTCCCTTGCTAACTTTCAGCCTTTATTTGATGTTTATAAATATCTTTAGAGACCACAGCCCTGAAAATAAGTAACAACAGCCACTAAGAAAACACTTTCTGACGTGGGACTAAGAGCAAAGAAACTCCATTTCGGTATAAAAAAAAAAACCCACTGGAAAACCAAAGCATGTGTTAACTGGCTGAGCATGCTGAAGCCATGCAACTCTGACTGAGCCATTTAGAATGTATCATTAAATTCTTCCCCATTCTTACATTTATGACACATTTGGTTCCCCCATCCTCTTCAGTTTTTCGATTCTACTAAAAAGCAAGAAGTGACCTGATGTTGTCACATATTGACTGAGCAGCTGTGTCAATACTGCTCCAACTCTCACAGATAAAGAAACTGAGTCTCAAGAAAGGGAAGTGACTTACGCGACACAGCAGGTGATGGGTAGGTCTCCTCAAACAGTTGGTCCCCCAGTATAGAACAGATAGATGTCTTCTGACAAGTTCTCTAAAAAAGCTTACAGAAAATTGTCAACAGGTTCACCACAGATACAAAAATCTAACTGCGGAGGTCCTTTAATGGTAGCACATATAGACCAAACCTAACCCAAACAGCAAACCAAAGCCAGGCGGCAGTGGCCCACGCCTTTAATCCCACCACTTGGGAGGCAGAGGCAGGCAGATCTCTGTGAGTTCGAAGCCAGCTTGGTCTACAAGAGCTAGTGCCAGAAAAGGCTCCAAAGCTACAGAGAAACCCTGTTTTGGAAAAAAAAAAAAAAAAAGTGTTTTTCCAAAAAGCAAATCAAAAAAGAAAAAAAGGCCAAAATCCAAAATTTTTTGTGTGTTGACATGATCTGGCAGTAAAGCATATGCAAGGAATCCAGAATCTGAGAACCTCTGAAATTTCAACTACTTCTTTTTCCATGAATTGTACAGATGAAATAGTCGACCTCTACTTAACCACGTTAGCTCTGGGATCAACCAGAGTTAACTATCCATACCAGTTCGGCCACTTCCTAGCTGTGTGACTTCAGACACACTATTTAACCAATGGGGACTTTACTTTCCTCTATGTAACCTGGAAAGGCCAATTCATGTATCTGTGCTTTCCTCAAGATGCCTACCTGGCGCATGGTATTATTCACCAAATGCCAGTCGGGACTATGACATCCTCAGCACTCTGTATGAGAAGACGACTCAAGAAGTTCAAGTCCACCATCTTGACTTCAGATTACACCAGCCTATTCCAAGAAAACCCCAAACTTGGGTCTGAACTTTTGACCAACAAGGAATAAGGACCTCAAAAAAAAAAAATGATGATTCTAGCTGGTACCATTGCATTCTTGGGCCCACACAAAAGCTGACACCTCCAGTCTCCTAGGACTCCAGTCCAAAAGGAGACTATAGAAAAAAGGAACTGGGGGCAAGAGGGATCAGAAACACACAAGGCCTGGGAAAGGGCCTTAGAAGCAATCGAGAAGAACTCTAGGAAACAGGAGTCCCAGCTACTCTAGTTAAGGAGAAAGCAGCCATACTTAGTCTTTGATAAGGCAGTGATATCTTCTGGGCAAGGTCTTAAGAAATGAGATAGCTAGCCAGGCACTAGGGAGGCAGAGGCAGGCAGGTCTCTGAGTTCGAGGCCAGTCTGGTCTATGGAGCAGAGAAAAATCCTGTCTCAAAAAAAGGAAAAAAGAGAGAAAGAAAAATGGTTGCCTGGGGAGGGGTGTCATTTTCTTCAGTGATAGAAGCACCGAGACTTGCCCATGCTCCAGTAAATAACATCCCACCCACACTCGCGCAGGGAGCTCTAATTAAACTCAGTGGGTCACACACAGAAAGCCATGAAAGTAGGTGAACAACATATTGGGAAGAAGATGGGTTTTAGGAGGAGAGGGGCAGGGATGATCATGGGAAGTGAAAGGTGAAAAGGCCTCTCATTATACACCTATCTAAAACTGGTAAAAAAACAGACACAGACACACAAAGAAAGAAATTTCAGTCCTTCTCTCCCTCCGCCAAAACACAAGGAAGCCTGGAAGCATAAAGCACAAAATGGAATTCTCATTAAACTTTTAATATGGGACATTAGGTTCACTCATCCTCCAAATGAGACAAAGTATCATATAACCTCAAAGGGTGGTGGCCTGAGAGACCAGTCATGACTCTGCTACTCCCAGGTGGTGTGGCCTTGGGCAAGTAGCTTCCTCTCTGAGTTTCTTTGCCCATCTGTAAAACAAAGGTCATGAACTACATGAACTCAGCTCCCCCCTACCTCTCCCATTTTCTGGACAAGAATTCAGTATGAACCTGCCACCTAAAAATGCAGTAATGACTACAAATGAGCCTTGACAATAAATTCCCTGGAGGCAGAAGCAAGCACCGTGGTTTCCCACTTGCCATGCTAGGCCCCAAGTAATTGCTTAATAACTGTTAAATGATGTAGATTCACCACACAGTACTTAGCATATAAGAAGCTTTTTGCATGCCAAAGAGATCTCCTTGAACCTCTCTCCCACCAGACTTTTTAAATATGGCAGATTTTTACCACCCCTGGGCTTTTAATACAAAGAAGAATTGCAAAAGAAAACAAAGTTCCTTGTCACATTATGTGACAGTGATTGAACAGCTAGGTAGCACAGATTCTGCTCATTTCCCCAGTATGGAGCAGATCCAGGCCTGAGCGCTGGTACCCCACCCATCCTACAAGTTGTATGATTCAGGGTGAGTCAGTTAATGTAGCTCATTGCTAGGCCCCACAAAGGCAATGACTATTATGAAAGAACTCCTGAATTTGACATCATCGGCCTGACCTCATTCGAGACAGAAGCAGAGCTCACTAGCATGCAATGAGACGAACCACTTACACTAACAGTGGAGCCCAACGGCTTTGGGAATGCAGAGGAGGAAACACCTGTGTTGAGACAGATTATCCAACACACAGACACACATGTCCCAGTTTAGGCTCTGAATATTTAATGCATTAATCCTGTCTGCTGACTGGAATCATGTGAGGAACTTTAAAAGATGCCTTTATTCAGGCCTCAGCCCAGATACATTTAAGAACAGGGTAGAAAGCCAGACATGGTGGCACACACTTTTAATCCCAACATTAACATTTTGAGGGCAGATCTCTGTGAATCTGAAGCCAGACTGCACTAAAAGGTGAGTTCCAGGATAGCCAGTGCTACATAGAGACCATGTCTCAGAAAGAAAGAAAGGAGGGAAGGAGGGAGGAAGACACTCAACTGTCCTGAGTGATAGTTCTTCATTTTCGGGAAGCTTCTATACTCCTAAAATTGGTATTTCATGTATCCCTTCTCAACTCCCCTACCCTGTTTCATGCTGACATTTCCACACAGTGATTGAGTGCTCCAGGATCTTGTATACCTCAGAGCACCAAGTCAGACAGTCTTCCTCCCAGCACCAAGTCAGACAGTCTGTCTACCTCAGAGCACCAAGTCAGTGTGTATATCTATATATCTCACAGCACCAAGTCAGCCTGTCTGTCTGTGCGGGGGGGGGGGGGGGGGATCTGTCTGTCTCTGTCTCTCTCACACCACACACATATACACACGCACAATTACTTTTTCAATTCTATCTTAATCAGCCCTTGCTTGGCTCTAGGGCACTTATCTACTCTTCTATGAATCTCTTGGCTCAACTTCCCGACATTGAATAACTGCTTGGTTTGGGGAGTCATCTTCCACTATCACCAGCCCTGGTACCACCCAGGCAGCAAGGTACCTGGGGCACAGGCTCTCATACACCGGATGTTTCCTCAGTTGCCAAATCTTTCCTCCATTGGATCTTTTATGATGACCATTCCCTCAAGCTACCAATCACCTCCTTTCTTTAGCCCTATGTTTTCAGGCCTCAATGACAGAACCTCAAATGTCTTCATGCATGTGAAACATGTGTTCCACCACTGAGCTACCCCCCAGCATCCTTCCCTCCTTTAAATATTTTCCATGTGCCCTTGTTGTTCTCATTATTTCATTTTGCTAGGGATAGAGCCCAGAGCCTGACACACGCTCTGCAAGTGTCCTACCACTGAGCTACTCCCATAAGCTTAAACATTTTTCCTAATTACTGTTGAAAATCTCAGCTCACAGCAAATACACACAACATAGGATGGTAGCAGAGTTTAGAGTGGGTCCCTTCCCCCAACCACTCAGGAATAAGCACTCTTTGGTATATGTTCTTCCAGACTTTTTAAGAGTGTGCTCATTAGGAAATGCACCTATAAAGGGTTTTTCTCTCATGCATATCATTTTGCTACTGTTCCTTTTCATTTTAATAATGTACAGTGAGCAGCTTTCAAAGTGGTTACAGAAGCCTCCTTTGAAAGCCACACAATATTCACTGACCTGATTTACCATTCGCCTACTGATGGATGCATTCCCAATGCTCTCTGTTTACCAACTGCCATAAAGAGCCATACACACAAAGGTCTTCACACATTAACATTTATAGGGTAAATATTTAGAGGTGGGTGGAGTGGTTGGCAACAGAGGACAAGCCTTTTCTTGAGTCCTTCTGGGCCTCTGTCTCAGCATTGCTTGGCAGAGGATCAGCCTCTTAGCTGAAACTCTTGCCACTCCTGGGTACCAATCACCCCACTTCCCTGGGTGTCTTTCCGCTTCCAATATGGTTGCTGCCTTGCTGAACTATCTTTCTGTCCCTAAAAGGAAACATTCCCTAGAATATTCTTCCACTTTCACTTGAGCTTCAAGGATGTACCTTGTCTTTTCTTCCTTTATATTCTTGAGGCAAATACCGCCTTAGCTGACATTTCTAGTCCTAACCACACCTCAGTTGCCTAGGGAATATTACAGCCTCAAAGGTCTGAATGTCTCAAACATCTGAAATTTAAACAAACCCCAAAATGTACTCAAAACCTTTTTCTCTGAGCCCATCTCTTCATTTGAAAAGCAAAGGGAAGGAACAAAACTCAATTAATTCAAAAACAAATTTCAATAGAAACAGGAAGGAGCCAGGGATACAGGACAACTGACAGACAGTGCTTGGAAGGTGCCAAGTCCCCAGCATCACACAAACTAAGCATGCTCACACAGGGCTATGATCCCCAAAGGCCTGGAAACCCACCACTCATAGACAGAAGCAGGAAGATCAAAAGTTCAAGGCCACCCTTAGGTACTTACAGTTTGAGGCCTGTCTGGAGATAGAGGAAGAGAGGGAGGGAAGGAGAGGGGGTTACCTACCTAGGGTGCACCAGAATTTAGAACATAGAAAAACTAACTTAAAAGAACCAGACCTCACATTTAAGGGACATAAACTCTGAGGAAGGGACAAGGCATAAACAGTTACATAACATAGGGCAGAATAACATGCTAAAATAGACGAGAATCATTAAATTGGGCTTGGAAGCCTGGAGACAGCTTCATGGTGACTGTCTGGACCAGGTCTTGAATGATGACTAGCAGTTATTTCAATAGAAAGAAAGGAGTATATCTCATTGAAGGTGCAGCATGAACAAAGTACAAACTCATGGAAGCATGGAAGGACACAGCATGCATGACTCAATCTGAAAGCACAAATAAAAGACAAAACTGAAAGGGCTGGGAGCAAAAATCACAGTGGATCCTCAGTTTGAATGTATGGAGCTCAGGCCTTGATTCCCTAGGGGACCTGCGCATTCACCGACCCTGTCTGTGTGCCACCTCTGACTGATTTGATAAGTGGCTGACTAGAAAATTACTCTAAAAACATTTTGAACCTGAACAGATACTCCCTGGGAAACATGCCTATGGCTGATTAGCATCGTCAGCCAAGAACACCAGAAAGTATATGCACCTCTTTTGTCTGCCATCCCCACTGAAAGACAACTGAGAGCGGTTGATGGCTGTTTCAAGATCGTATCACTCTGGCAGGAGCAGTAGACAGAGCAAGAAAGATACTTGAAGCAGGACTATCCATCAGTAGACTGCTGCAAGAAGACACCGGATAGAGATGATGGTGGTGATGAAGATAAAGATAATGAATAATTGGATGAACTAGGACAGAGGAATAAGAAGAAAAGGAAGAGAGGGATTAAAGACGAAACAAAAAGGACTGAAGAAAAAAGAGGTGTCAGTGGCTGTATAAATGCTGGAGCCGTCAGGCAATGCTAACCCTGCTTCTGCCTTCCCAGTGTCCTCAGGGGGCCATTAAAGTCACACATCTCAAATCAAGTGGCTGGAAGAGTTGGAAAGAAAAGCATGTACTGTTCGGATAGTCTTCCCAGAATGTGCCTTAGTTCCTGCCATCACAGTTCATCTAGTGACCCAGATTAAACAATTGTTAATCTGTCACCCCCTTCATCCTGATCATTCTGTACATTAAGGAAAAGCTTACATTTGTTTGTTTGGTTACAAAGGGTGATTCCTTTTGCTTGGAATTTTATTTACAAGACAGTGCACAAAGGGCAGAGGTCATCCATCCCTTCCAAACAGCCCTGGCTCATACCTCTGAACATTTGTTATGCATGACCACGCCAAACACTTCCCTAGCAGTCCTGTATTTAATTCTTATAAGAACCTCACAAGATGGCTCAAGGCTTAAAAACACTGACTGTTCTCTCTGGGGACCGGGGTTTGACTCCCAGCACTAACATGACAGACAGCTCATAACTGACTATAACTCTATCCCCAAGGGACCCGATGACTTCTTTTGGTGTCCTTGGGCATCTGTAAGGTACAGATGTGTATGCAGGGAAAACAACTAGACATATAAAAATAAATTTAAAAATTCTGTTGGTCAGTGGTTGCAAACTCCTTCAATACCAGGACTTGGTAGGCAGAGTCAGGCAGATCTCTGAGTTCAAGACCAACCTGGTGTACAGAGTGAGCTCCAGGACAGCCAGGGCTATATGGAGAAATCCTGCCTCAAAAAAAAAAAAAAAAAAGAAAGAAAAAGAAAGAAAGAAAAAGGAAAGAAAGGAAAAAAGAAAAGAGAATCTCATGAAAGAGATACTGTTATTATTGCTACTCCACAGTTAAGGAAACAGACCCAAACACTTCCTGTATATTCACCTGGCAACAAACAGGAGAAAAGGATAGCTTTGGAAACCTAAAGAAAAAAGAAATGAAAATAAACCAGGCTCAGAAATGTCAACAAACTTATCCAAGCTAGAAAGCAGCCGTGCTGGGATTCGAAGCCAGCTAGTCCGGCTCTGGGGCCTGCATATTTAACTATCTACCATATGTCATGTCTTATTCTATAAGAAGATTGAAGCACAGACAGGCTACTTGACAATCCCAAACAACTCGGTGTTGTCAAGCAGTTAGTAACAAAGCTAAAACCAGGACCCAGGTCTACCCTGTACTAAACCCAGTACTCTATTATTGTGCATTGTTCATGTCCAGTAGGTGAGCGGATCATCTCGGCCTTTTTCAAGACCACTGTTGCTTAAGCTTGACAAAGCTGCTAACCCCCAATCTGAATCTCAGATGCCAGTCTCTTTCATGGAGGAGGCAATGGCCTCTTTCTAGCCAGAGCTACGTATGCAATGAGTATAAGCAAACAGCATCTGGAGTCAGGCCACGCTGGCTCTACACACAGGCTCACAAGCTCACACAGCTCCCTGTGCCACCTGCCCATGACAGGCAAGCAGCAAGATCAGGCTCTCCTGTGGAGAAGCAAAGGCAAGGGGGAAAAGGCCAACAGCAAAGGAAATCACTGTACCAAGTAGATACACAGGCAGACTGTAGCCAAAGGATCCTCATTTTGAAAACTGCTAGGGACAGCAACGTTCAAACTTCACAAGATTTCTGGGGCTAGGGTTGTAGCTTAGGGGTAAAGTGCCAGCGTGTACAAAAGTCTTGAGTTTAATCCCATATGGCACAGGAAAGTGTCTAGTTCTACTGTATGCTGCAACAGTTAGAAGTGGAAGGAGGCCACGCATGGGATCACAATATGAAACTAAGTTGTGAATCTAGAAACAATCCAGAACAGCTCCCATTTAGCTGTGTAACTTTGCCACAGGTAGACACGCAAATCTATGACACTGGACATCTGCTGAGAATCCTTAGGTTCCGTTGTATCAAAATAAGAGATTGGACAGAAACAGGTGGACAACAACGGAATGACATTTAAATAAGAGAGAAGGGAGCAGAGCTGGGAGAAAGCTCAAAGGCATCCCTACTGAACAGACTGGCAACTGGTGTAGCTACACATTTACATAGCTCAAGCCTTTTTTTTTTTGCACGTGCTATTAATATACTGATCTTGATGAAGAAGTCCTTCTCACAGCTAATGGACTTCTTCATACAGTAATTTTGACCCCACTCTCTGAGCTACTCTACTGCCACAACTTTGGAGAGTCATTTCACCTGAGTCTGTTTGCTCATCTAGAAAATGAGGGAAGATGCCAGGTGTGGTGGCTCACGCCTTTAATCCCAGCACTTGGGAGGCAGAGGCAGGTGGATCTCTTTGAGTTCGAGGACAGCCGGTCTACAAAGTGAGTTCTAGGACAGCCAGGGAAGTTACAGAGAAACAGGAAGGGAGGGAGGGAGGGAGGGAGGGAGGGAGGGAGGGAGGGAGGGAAGGAAGGAAGGAAGGAAGGAAGGAAGGAAGGAAGGAAGGAAGGAAGGGAGGAAGAAAATAGAAAATGAGAGAGGAAAGACACCTCTGAGCTAATCTCTGAGGGTTTTGTTTTTTGTTTTTAGCTCTTCTCCCCATTACTCAGCTGATTCAACAATCAAAGAACGTGTTGCTAGAATATCCTGGGTCTGGAAGTCAACAAACAGAGAGATGAACTAGAAGTGAAAAACGTAGATAACTCCAAAGTGACCTTTGCGGAAGGCTGCAAACGAAGTTAACAAATGGGCAGCAGACTTGGCCCCAAGCCTGCAGCATATCTAGTGAGTGTTAAAAAATGTTACAAATCGGTTTGGGGCATGGTGGTGCACACCTCTAACCCTGAACTCGGAAATGGAGACAGAAGTCTCCTGAGTTCTCCGACAACCTGAACTACATAACAAGACAAACGCCTTGTTTTAAAACACAAAGTCACAAGTATTATTACTGCCAATTTTTCCAGGAGTGTGTAAGATAATAAAAAATTACCATGAGCTCCTCCTCTGAAATCTCACACTTCTTTGCCTCTCAGACCCAGTTCCTGGTTTATAGTCGTTCAAAGGTCTGCAAGAGAGTCAAAAGGCAGTAAGAAGAGTTTCTGCATGGCAATCATGCCAGTTACACTGCTGTATATACCTATAATCCCAGAACTGGCAGCCAGCTATGCTTAAAGTACATGACAAGAAAATGAGAAACCTGACAAGAAAGACATGAAGAATGTGGAAGATATAGTCAGAGGGCCATCAGACTGGAGGAGTCATAGAGGATGGACCCTCCCACTCATGACCAGCCTTGGATCCTGCCCTCATTTCTCCAGCAACAGGGCAATTTTAAGAAAGGGAACCATCACAATTACTCCTCCTGAGGATCCACAAAGCCATACAAAAGGAAGGCAGAGGCAGCAGAGCTTTGCTGAGGCTGGCCATTCAAGGACAAGGAACCCCCTCCCGCCATCTCTCCTTCAAGTACAGGGTTTTGAGTTAAGAGATAAGATCTGAGCTCTATCTCTGGCTTGGGGTAGACACAAATGTCCTAGACTGCCCAAAAGGTCACAACATCACAAAACATGCTACTGCCACCCTCCCTGCCCTCAGTCATTAACCCACTTGTGCCTGCCACTGTGCTAGGAGGCCACGTCAGGAAAGCTGAGCACATGGCTAAGGAGATGGGAGGACAGTATACTTACACATCCCAGAAGCTTCTTCCACGAGGCACTTGCTGTTAAGCCTGCTCTGATTTCCTGATTTCTAATTCAAAAAGCATAATGTTTTGCTTCCCTCCTTTTTATTCCTTCTTTGGATAGCAGTTAAAATCCTACGTATATACAATTGAAACTTAAATCCTACACCAGGCGGTGGTGGCTCACCCCTTTAATCCCAAATTCAGGAAGCAGAAGCAGATGGATCTGAATTCGAGGCCAGCCTGGTCTACAGAGCGAGTTCCAGGACACCCAATGCTACACAGTGACACCCTGTCTGGAAAAGCGAAATGAGAATAAAAGGTAAGTCCTACATGTGCTTGTCCTGACATCAACTGTTTTCATTCTTTCTCTGATGCTTCCCCTCCCTGCCCATGTAGCTACTTGCAAACTTACATCCAGCTCAAAAACATGGCTTTCCTTCCTCTTACCCATCTTCCTCCTCCAGGCAGCTGCCAGGATCTATAACTTGAATCGCCTGTTTTTTTTCTCTAAAATGCTAATAAAATGTTTTTTATATTTCTTTCTGAGTTAGTTTTGAAGTTCTATTATCAATGAAACTACCATGATTCAGGACTTAATCCCAGGTTACAGAAAAGAACTGTGGAAAAGGAGGATTTTTAAAAAGTAATAATAATAACAGGTGTGGACCACAATGTACTTTGCGAATTGTTTTTCAGGACAGACCGAGAGCAGGGACTAAGAAATTTGGGAAGCTGATTCAAGCCTGCTTTCCACATGCGTCCATCTGAGCAAACACAGCGCTAGCTGTGAAATGAAACAGGGCCAAACAAGAATGGGCTGGTCAGGAGACCCAGGAACACAGCGGCCTTCACATTCTTTGCAAACCCAACTCAACCTTGGCCAATACTAGGTCACCCCTAACCTTGGCCCAAGATAATCCTTCCCTCCTAAGAGGGCTTTCCAGGGAGGACAGCCACGGGACTGGAGGTCAATCTCTTTTCTTCACTTACTGGCCAAAGGAAAAAAAAAAATCCCACAAGCAAACTAGGACACTTGACCTTGGCTGGTGCTAGCTCACACGAGAGAGCTGGCTGGGGCAGTCAAACAGAGTGGAGACCCACAGGTAAAATGTGTCATTTTCCTCTGGGTGCCCATATTGCTATTGCTCATGGCTGGGAAGGAGAAATACGCTAGGGAAGGGTGGGGAGAAGCAGCAGCTGGCTGCCCAGGGGGCCCACTGTGAAAATGTTCAAGATAATGAGGCACTTGTACACAGGGTCTCAGCAACATTCCTGCAGGGTAGAGAATAAAGTGCACCCAATGCCTGATGCTTCAATAAAGAAAACCCTTAACAAATGCAAAGGGTTAAGGAGGAAGTAGTGAGCCGGACAGAATCCTTTATTGCAAACTTTCCTAGGTCTTAGAATGCTGGGTGAGTCTGGAAAAGCTAATTTCTAACATCAACCCTTCCCTTTGGGTTGTTGCTTGCTACAGACGTACCCTTCAAACAGCTCTCTCAGGGAACCAGGACCACTGCAGGAGAACACCTTAGCCTGCCTCCCTAGTCTTCAACTAAAGAACCGCCTATTTACCCACCAATGCTTGTGAATGCACCCAAGGACCTTCCAAGGTGGGAGTGAGGCACCCCCTAACCCGTGGCTGCAAAGTCATATGACAAAGGGGTAAGGCCTGGAAACTGCATTTGAGTTGGTTCTCCCTCAAGTGACTGGTGACTCAGACTCCAGAGCATAGTCTCTTTTAAAACAGCAGTAGTTCTTGAAAGGAGAGGTTTACCAAACACTAGGATGGCAGATGGCATTGTGATTTGTTGGCGGTACTGCTGTTTTGTCTTGTTTGATTTGCTGCTAACGTCAGTAAAGGCCTCAGGAGTCTGATCCCCTACCAGCACCCTTTCTACCACACTGTGCTGGCCTTTCACCTAAGACACTGGCCTGCTTTATACCCTGTTCTTCTGGGCCTGGGTACCTACGTAGCTCAGTGGTAGACTATTGTGTCCAGCATGCACAGGGCCTGGGGTTCTTCTACCCCCAAGCTTGGCAACAAATTAAAAAGTGAAAAATAAACCTGTCCTTCTCTAAGGGCAGTGAGAATGAGCCTGTGAGTGGTTCATTCTCCACGAACAATTCCTTCAATCAAAAGACATTACGAAAAATGTAAAAATGAAACCCATTCACCTCTCTCTATCCATCCCACCCACTGAAAACCACTCCTTTCATACTTTTACTCATCTACTCACTGGTTTCCTAGGCTACCAGTCTCAAGACAGTTTGTACCATGGAGTCAGCCCACTGATACAGAGCAGGAATAAGCCACCGGAGCCACCTCCTGCCATCCCCCCACCCCCGTTCCTCCAAAGAGCTGGTTAACCTCAAGTAACCTTCATAATGCCCACAACCATTACCAGCCAGGCACTAGCTTCATGAAAACCAGTATTTCTGCCCACTGCATGCCTGACACAAAGGTTCCAGGGAGCTTTCATTAGCAAAGATCCTAAATCTAGTATCAAATCTCTCCATCAGGCACCCAAGCTGAAAACAGCAACAGTCATAATGCTAATCCTGAAGACACCTCTCATTACAGATGCCATCATGGCAGTTGGGGTGACAGTAGCAAGAGTGATTATTGTCACCCCCACTATCACTATCAGAGCTGAGATACTAAATGCACACTGTGTGCACACCATATACTATCATAAGCGACTTACTAAGAGTCTCAGTCTTTACACAACCCTGGTATATTTATGTGTGATCATCTCATTTCACAAATACGGAAATGCAGGCTCAGCTACCCAGGGTTACATAGCTAAAAGAATTTGAACTCAAGACTATAACACCTCAGCCCACATTCCCACCATATGCCACCCCTGCCTTGAAATACACAGTACCACAATGACTGCCAGGACAAGCTAATGTCCGTTGCTTGCTCACAGTGAGTCAAGACTTCTGCTCAATTCTTGACTGAAATGACTGACAACCCTGTCTGGTGAGTGCTATTAATTCTCCAATTTTACAGATGAATGAAACTGAGAAGAGTAGTTATACAGCATGCCTAAGGTTACATGGTAATGGAACTCAAAGCCAAACCTAGGAAACAGAAGAATTCAAAAGCTCTCTCTCTTCACTAGGCCTGACTTACATTAGACCAGGGAGATGATACTTCTATCGCTAGGAAGCCTGCAGGATCCCAATCCTGCCTGACGTGTTGAGTTTTGGCAGATTAATGTCAGTGAGGAAACCTCTCTAGTCCTTCAGTGTCCATGCCAGCAATTCGGGTCTGGTGACTCTAGGAAAAGAAGATTCATCTCCTTCTAGAAGTGTCTCTTAGCTCCCATTTCCTTCAACCCGATTTCTGAAGATAACGCCTCAGCACGGTCCGCAGCTACTGCTGTGCCCAGAACATCTAATAAATGTTTACTCAGAGCTCCCAGGGCCACAGTTAAGGACCTTAATGTGCAATCTGGCTCAGTGCCTTATTTAATCAGCACCTGAATGAAATGTCTTTTTGCTAGCAACAGCCAGAGCACAGTCAGCTCGAGTTTTTCTGCAAACACAGCTGGTGAACTGGCAGAGGCCATTTTACTCACAGGCAAAAGAGACCCCAAGGTGACACAGCTCTGCTGACACGTGCTGGGGATAGGGAAGCGCAAGGTGCTGAGGTGGGACAACAACAGGTTCACGCTTCCTTTCTCCTTCAAATGATCTCCTCCTTCTACACACCTGAGCACCTGCCGCAGTGTTTGCACTGGTCCCGCCCAACGTGCCACAATGCTAGCACCTGTACACCCCCTGCTGCTCACATCCCCTGGATGCTATCAACCAGCACAACTCCACCTGAGTGGACAGAAACTGACAGCTTCCATACTATCTGGAAAAGAGGACGGGAGAAAAAAGCACAAACTTTTCCGAAGCTACGGAGAAACCCTGCCTTGAAAAACAAAAGAAACCAAACAAAAAAGCATAAACCCTGGGCAGGAAATAAAGGAAAAGCCAGCTGCTTTAAAAAAAAAAAAAAATACCAGACCAGGGAAAGGTAACTAGGAAATTTTGTCATTATTTTTCTTTGAAAAAGAGGTTTATTGATTTGATTTCAGGGTTTTTTTTTGGGGGGGGGGGTCGAGACAGGGTCTCTTATATAGTACTGGCTATACTAAAACTTACTATGTAGACCAGGCTGGCCTCAAACTCAGAGATCCACCTGCCTCTGCCTCCTGAGTATTGGGATGAAAGGTGTGTGCCACACTCCTGTTGAGATTTCCTGAGTTTTAAACTCACATTGTCATTACGAAAAGGTTTTTTTTCTTTTAAACAAATTCACAGAAAATCCTAGAAAATGACAGCAGTGAGTAGCAAGAGGAATAATTATATTCATTCCGGGTGCGCATAGCAGTTCTATTTACACTAACATTAGAAAACATGAAAAATCCAAAGCCCAGAGTATCAAATCTAAGTAGAATGTCTTAAATAAATGCATGAAGTCAAAGGGTTTTCCAGTCCCACCCCTTTTAAAGAACTATGTATAATAGGCTTTCTGCCTTCTTTATGATCACAGTACTTTGAATCCAGTGAAGCTGGACTTTAGACTTTCTCTAGAGACAAAGAAACTCAACTTTCAGTCCAATACAAATGAAGAATTCTAAAATAAACAATGCAACAGCTTGCTTCATTTTAAAAATTAATTTGTCCTTTCTTTTTTTGAGACACTGCCACATTACATTACCCAGGCTAGCCCAGAACTCACTATGTAGACCAGGTTGGCCCCTGATTTATCACATTGATCTGCTTGCCTCTGCCTCCCCAGTGCTGAGATTAAAGATGTGTGCCACCATACCTGGCCTGGTTCTTTCATTTTTAAAAATGAAACAATAATGGAATATGAAGACAGTCCAGCAGGTAAAGACATTTGGTGCCAAACCTAATGACTTAAGTTCCATCTCCAGGACCCACACGGAAAGAGGAGGGAGGCAACTCCAAAGGCTGTCTTCTGATTTCCACATATTCCACATATGCACATGGCACGCACACGGTGCGTGCACAAACACACACACACACAAAACACACTAAAAATAAAATACCCAAAAATTTATCGTTACAAAAAATGTTGAGGGGCTGGAGAGATGGCTCAGCGGTTAAGAGCACTGTCTGCTCTTCCAAAGGTCCTGAGTTCAATTCCCAGCAACCACATGGTGGCTCACAACCATCTGTAATGAGGTCTGGTGCCCTCTTCTGGCCTGTAGGCATACATGTAGACAGAAATTGTATACATAATAAATAAATAAAAATATTTTTAAAAAAAGGCTCATAAAAAAAATGTTGAAGGATAGATAATAGGTTAAAACTGGGAAAACATAGTTTCTTAACTTCTTCTTTCCCAGACAGCCAATGGAGTCTGCCTACATGCCTTTCCCACTTCAGTGTGAACCTTTAAAATGGAGGTACATTCCTCCCAGTTCCCCTGGGCATGTCCCATTCTCTAATGAAATGGAGATTTTTATTACATTTATTTACTCCGTGTGATAGGAAGACCACTCACAGGGAGAGGTTCTCTTCTTCCATTAAGTGAGTCCCAGAGATTGAATCCAAGGCATAGCAGCAAGTGCCTTTACCTGCTGAGCCATCTTGCCAGTCCTGGAACAGGCATTATAGAAGGCTTTGTGTTACAGCATGAAATACTCTGGAAGGAAGCCAACTTGAATGGAGTTGTCAGGTAGAAAGACAGAGAAATGGGAAAGAAAGAATATGAAAAAGAAAGATAGGAAGGCAGCAATAAGTCTTGAAAGAAAAGGAAGGAGAGGGGAGAGGGGGAGGAAGGGAAAAAGATAGGGAAGGAAGGAAGGAGCAGGGAAGACATGTTGAATTCTGTTTCTGTTGTGAAGCTAGCTCATTCAGAAGGGCAACCATCTCATGAACAAATCAATAATCGCCTCCGGGTTGCACATGAGTTCATGCTATATCCACTGATCTCTGATAACTTACCTCAGTGCTCTGGGCATCTGTCCTCGATGGCATGGGTCTTCCTTGGGACAGGGCAGAGAAGATGACTCTCTATTGAATATCCCCTAAGGAAACTTCAGGATAAAAGTCTGGGACTTTTATCAATGGCCCAGAAATGACAAAGCATTCTTAAAGATTCACTTGCCTTGATGAGAAAGAAGCAGGAAATGCGACCCTGATAAGACGCAAGGTTATAGATGAGACACCTACTATGAAGGAGGCAGCAGCTCTAGGGGCTAGAGTTTGCTTTTGTTTTAGCAAAGGCTGGGATCAAATTTAGGACCTTGAACATCAACACCCTCATTGTTTATTTTTCTTTCTTTTTAAGAAATCAGGATCTCTCTCAATGTAGCCCTGGCTGGCCTATAATTCGTTATATAGACCAGGATAGCTTAAAACTCACAGAGATCAGCCTGCCTATGCCTCCTCAATGCTGAGATTAAAGGCCTATGCTCCCATGACTGGCCCATACATTGTGTCTTATGTCTAGAATTCTCTTCTTTCCCTCTTTGTTGGTCCTCATTCTAGATAAACAGAGGCCAAGACTAAGGGTCCTTGCTCTCATGAAGCTAACATGCCTCCTACATGGTATCACATATGGAGTTAGCATGCAACAATCAGGGGTCAAAATGGCCTCCTATCAGTTGAGAGACCCACTGGCTTAGGGAGGAATAAAGAAGAATTAGGAGGCAACAAAGACTTGCTTCAAATATTCTAGCAATAACAACTCCCTTAAAAGCTACCTCACAAAAATTTCATGACCTTACCCTATTTCTTAAGTCATACTACATGCATTATAAACTACATGGCCTATACACAGTGCTTTCAGAAGCCTAAATGTCTTGCCCATAAGCTACCCAGTTTCACATCAGTCAGGGCGAGCACGTGAGTCGTCTTCCCACTGACTATTTCTGCCACAGGATGTCTTCCAAAATGGGACCCAAAACTGGCCAACCTTAGAACCATGAGACAGTTTTGTTTGGTTTGGGGGTAGTTTTGTTTCTGTGAGACAGTTCACTTCTGGAGTGCTGGGATTACAAGTATGAGCACTACATCCGATTACACAGTAATGTTCATGCTAGGCACATTCCCAGTTCACCAAGGAGTTTCTTTAAAATTCAGAATGCAAAGCTGAGGGTAGTGGAGCACACCTTTAATTCCAGCACTTGGGAGCCAGAGGCTGGCAGATCTCTTTGAGTTTGTGGCCAGTCAGCTCTATGCCGTGAGTTTCTAGAGAGCCAGAGCTACATAGAGATACTTTGTGCCCTAATAAAGCTTGCCTGAAGATCAGAGGGCGGATCCAGCCACTAGTTAACCCAGAGGTCTGGCAGTGGTGGGTACACTTTTAATCCCAGCACTTGGGAGGTGGAAACAGGAAGATGTGGAGGTCAAGGCCACACCCGGCTACTTGAGATTCGACCAGTCTAAAAGAGAAAGAGCTCCCAGCACTTGGGATCTCTGCCTTAATTCCCAGCACTAGGGAGGTGGAGACTGGAAGTAACATGGCTGGGTGGAGAGAGGTGTATAATGGGGAGGAGACAGGAACTTAGCCCTTTCAGTTTGAGGATTGTAGAAGATGGCTCTTTAAGTGGCTGGCTCTTTCACTTCTCTGATCTTTCAGGCTTCACCCCAGTATCTGACTCCAGGTTTTTATTAATAAGATCAATTAGATTAACACTACAGAGACCCTGTCTCAAAACCCAAGGAAAATATTCAGAAGCCAGCCCCACCCCTTGTGGTAGGACCTTTAATCCTAGCACTAAGGAAGTAGAGACAGGCAGATCTCTGTGAATTTGAGACAGCCAGGGTTACGTAGAGAGACCCTATTCCCCCCCCCCCCCGAAAAAAATCATAATGCTATCCTTGCCCCTGGACCTGCTTGGGTGTCTATAGAGGGAGCCAGGCATCTTTATGATAATCACTCCTCTCCATATTTATAGCTCTCTTCATGCCCGGTCAGCCTGGCCAGATAGGGACCTTCGAGACAGATATGCTCTCAATGTAGCAAAGCATATACACACAGCAAAAAAATGGGGCTCCGTTATAGCTCATTGGTATGACACTTACCTAGTACACACAAAGGATGGGATCCATTCTCCAGTAGTTCAGAATAAATGACAATAATAAAAAGATATGAAAGACAAGGACAAGCTGAAAAACTTGGCTCTTGTTGAGAATATTTCAAGTAGACACAATAACAATGAGCTACGATTGAAAAGTATAGGAGAGAAAGAAAGAAAAGTGAGTCACTGGCCTAATACCATTCTTTTTATTTCTATAGTAAAGCAAGAAATTAAAGTTGTCATGCCCAGATGTCTACCAAGGGATAAAAATCCAGCAGCATAATTTCCCCGATCAGGATGAAAGCCGTACTTTGGATCCAGAGTGCCTCATGGTTTTAATAAGCCCTCTTTGTGGCAGAACTTCCACAAGACTTGTATGCGCTAAAACTGAGCCCGCTTCTATCCTCTGTCTATTTCAAAAACAGATCAGAGCCAGGCGGTGACCGTGCACGTCTTTAGTCCCAGCATCTCTGTGAGTTCGAAGCTAACCTGATCTACAGAGCAAATTCCAGGACAGCCAGAGCTACACAGAGAAACTACCTCGAAAAAAGCAAAAAACAAACAAAAGAAGCAGATCAGAAGATTGACTTCATGAGCACAACAGACATATGAACCATGTCCATGAGACCTCAAGGGAACACAGGTGACCAGGGGTGAGGGAGGCACAAAACATCAAGTCTGTCAGTCACTTAGTCACCATTATCCAGACCCACACCAATTAACATGCATGTACATCACTCTACTCAGGCCTGCGTGACATGGAGTTAAACTAGTACATGCCTTTTCTTATAAAAACCTATCTCTGTTAACAGTGGAAACTGAAGCTGGGCGGTAGTGGTGCACACCTTTAATCCTAGCACTCGGGAGGCAGAGGCAGGCGGATCTCTGTGAGTTCGAGGCCAGCCTGGTCTACAAGAGCTAGTTCCAGGACAGGCACCAACGCTACAGAGAAACCCTGTCCCGAAAAACTAATAAAAAAAAAGTGGAAACTGAACAAGCAGACAAAAGAGCCCTCGCCAAACAACAAACAAAATGTGCTGTGAGGGGCTTGGAATTGAACCCAGAGAGTCACGCTTGCCCCTGACCTGTACCCGAACCCCTTGCCCAATATTCTGACATGTGTTGTCAAAGGAGGACATATCATTTTAACAGAATGAACTGGAGTCAGGTCAGGCTCCTCTAGAAAGACTTCAAAAAGGAGAAGCCTCGGAGGAGACCGTGCAGGGAGAATGGATGAAAAACAAGCCCCACGAAGACTGCAACAGTGGCTGGTGGCCACGCATTAAGGGAACAAAACCCATTGATCCTGCAATCAGGCCCTGAGCAGGAGCCAGGACCATATTGTTATTTCAAAGCAAGAATGATGGTGGTGGGCTGTGTTCACAGGTGCACAGCATGAAAAGGCTGAGAGGGAAACGCATTCCTCCTGCTCAGTAGGAGTTGGACCTCTCCTAAGAGTTATGGTGTCCAGTTTTGCATGCTGTGCATTACAAGGGCATGGAGACATGGGCAAGGATCCAGAGGAAAGCAACAGGCATTATTAGAAGAATGGCTCTCACTAGCCATCGGGGAAAAATATTAAAAGAGGTTGAGACTAATGTAAAACCATATTGGTCATCTGCTGCTTTAATCAGTTTTGCCCAGCTTCACTGGATTAAGTGACTACATAGTTATTTCATAAATTAAAAAAATTTGCTTTCCCTGTATTCATTTTCATGGTGAAGATCTGGAGAGGAAAGGTTAAATAATTTGCTCAGGTTCCCACAGAAAGCCATAGACATCCTAATATTTAACTTTAGTGTTAGCTATAGATGCTTAATCCACTAATCCACAGCCACCTGTTTATAATGAATGTGGTCTCCTAAAGATGGTGACAATGAAAGATGGGGAAATTCTCTGCAATTTTCTCTGGAGGGAAGAATAAAATGTCATGCCTCGACGCTTAAGTATATATAAACATGAATTCCTTGCAGATGAAACTGGCCTCAAACTCACAGACATCTGCTTGCCTCTGCCTCCTGAGTAATGGGAATAAAAATGTGGGACCCATCTTATGGAGTGGTATATATTCACAGATTCTGAGCTTGGTACCCTCCTGGTTTGATGACGCAGGATACAGTCCATCTGACAAGCTGCGAGCAAATGGCTGGATCCCTCATTGTACCCATTCCCCATGAACATCGATCCCATTGTAAGAACAGTAATCAGTGCTCCAGACAACAGATGGGGAGTGAGAAGATGTGTCTTATCTGCAGTCAAGGGGGAAAGAGAAAGCCTCATTCTCAACTCTTTGCCTGGTTTTCTCTAAAACAAATCTCTCATATGGTAAATGGAACACACCTGTGACTGTTTCAGTTCGTCAAAGAAGGTATCACCAAAGGCTCAGTTTTTATTTTGTTTTGTTTTTGAGGCAGATCTCATCTATCCCAGAATGGCCTAAATCTTGCTTTGTAGCAGAAGATAACCTGGAACTTCCGACTCCTCCTGTCTCTGCCTCTCCAGTATTGCAATTACAGGCACGTGCCACCATGCTTTGTTTATCAAGCGGTGAGGCTCGAACCTAGAGTTCCAGGCATGCAAGACAAACACTTTTCCAAGTGGGCTCCAGCCCAGCCCAAAGCTCAGAATCTGTGAATATATACCACTCCATAAGATGGGTCCCACATTTTTATTCCCATTACTCAGGAGGCAGAGGCAAGTAGATGTCTGTGAGTTTAAGGCCAGTTTCATCTGCAAAGTGAGCTCCGGGTCAGCAAGTGCTACCTTGGTGAGTTTTCATGAGGGAGGGAGGGAAGGAGGGAGGGAAGGAGGGAAAGACAAAAGCAGAAAGAGGAAGGAAGGGAGGGAGGGAGGGAGGGAGGGAGGGAGGGAGGGAGGGAAGAGAAAGACAGAAAAAAAGGGGGTGGTGGATTAAACTTTAGCAAGCCCAAGGCAGGAAAGCCCTATCTGGTGAAAATTGAACCTCATTAATATATTTTTAAAGGCAGAACATGCAACAACAAACACAATTCTAAAACGAGGCCTAGGCTGCAGAGATGACTCAGAGAATAAAACTGCTTGCCATGCAAGCTTGACATCCTGAGTTCAATTCCCAGGACCTAGAGTAGATGCATAGGATAACCAACATCTGGAAGTTGTCCTTTGACCTCTGTATATGCATGATAGTATACATACACAGAATAAAATTTAAAAACAAGAGAGGGTTAGGTATTACTGACCAAAATTTAAAAAAATAAAATACTGGCTGGAAGCTACAGGTCAATTATCATGAATTATAATTTGCTATAAATACCTGATTTGCTTCATGTGTGCAGGCATTGAAGATTAAACGGCAAATGTTACACCTGGCTAAGTTCAGTGCCTAATCATATGTTAACAGACACATGCAGAACCCACAGGAATTTAGCAGTTAAACAAGGCATGGAAAAAAGGAGATCTTTTCATTAAGTTCTTAAGACAAACACAACATAACTGGATTCAAGAAAAAGAAAGTAAGTTAAGATGTACTGAAAGAACCAAAGAAAGAAGGAAGGAAAGAAAAAGTACCAATGTGTTAAAGTTACTCAAAGATCCCTATTTGCAGACACTATCAGCCAGACTGCATTTGTTTTGTTTCAATTTGACAGTCTCATTATCTAGGCCATACTGGCCTTGAACTTGTCATCCCCCCCCCCTTCCTAAACCTCCGGGTGCTGAGACTGCAGGCATTCGCCCCCACATCTAGCCTATCTGGCATTTTAACTCTTCTGCCGAGACACTGTCGGATTTTTTTTTTTTTTTCAGACTTAAACCCGACTAATCCCAGATTCCCACTGTGGCAGCAGAGATTTAAAGCCACCTGCGCCACTAAGTTGCTGGGAGATTTTTGGTAAACAGCCCAATGGCTCAGGAAGTTCATTCCCCGTGATGCATACCTGCCAAAATTCGTGGGCAAAGGGGGATTGAGTAGCCATGCTTGAAGAAATTCTCATTGGTGCAGCTGGCAGAAAGACCTGCTATTTAGCACGGGGTTTAATAAAGCTCTGCTAACCTGGACATCGCATCTGCAGCTGGAACTGAGGTGTGGGCCAGTGCTCATGTAATCCTACAAGCCACTATCAGACTACTATCCTTCAACCTCAGAGAAATCACGAGACTAAAAAGAAACTCAACAGCAGGAATGTTAATCAGGGACAGAATTCAGCCACAAGTTCTGCCCTTCCTTATGTTACTACAATTGGCAGCCACCCAAAAGCAGCATGGCTGTGACAAGGGTCTGTGTAACAAGGCGTTGCAAATGATATTTTGCAGACTGAAAAATGAGAGCTGGAGAATGGAACCAATTTTCCCTCCAACTCTTCTACTTCCTGGCCTAAAGTAACACGGCCCTTGTTACACTCGACTGGGAAAGAACTTTCTAGAAAGCCAAAAAAAAAAAAAAAACAGTCGTTAAGAGAGGCTATCAAACATAAGTGTGTCCACCTTGAAACCCCCTTTCCCTTCAGCTAACGGCTCCCTGGCCTTGTCTGCTTCTAATCTCCAAGGTCTGTTGCTCCATTATAGCCTAATTCATCTAATTCACTTGCAAAAGCATTTCCTGGTTCATAACATCTCCTTTTTTCAATAGACACAATCACAGAAAGCATTTTAACATCTTTTTCTCCAGGCCTAGGCTGATCTATCACAGCCTCGAATTAGGTAATGCATGAGTGGTAAAGTGCTAGATAAACGTAAGTGATTAGTAGTCCTCCAAAGTATCGTTAGTGATGTGTGCACCCGAGTCATAACACTGCTCGCTACCATCTGTTGGTCATTATTTTTTTTTTTACCGACTCTCGTCAACTTTCAAAAATCCATACAGTCCTACTTCTAAGGAAAAGCCACACAGAAGGCACTAGAAAGTCGAATGCATCAAAGCCTAGGACCTTAGTAGGTTACAAAGCAGTGATTGGGGACAGAAGACAAAGGCTTAAAATCCCCAGGACAGGGCAAGAATGTGTAAGCGTGTCTTATCTCTGCCTCCACCCTGTAGCTTCAGGGCATAGGATAAGAGAAAACCTACACAGAAGGATCTGCCTGTAGTCCCCCAAACTTCTATCTGTCCTGACATCAAGTGCTTGAGACTCCAAAGGTTGCCTCAACAATTTTATTTTACTGGGAGCTATATAGAGCAAAAGTGAAGGGTGGACTGGCTGGCTACCTGACGTCCAGAGATCAGTTTGCCTTTTTTGCACAATGAGGTCAAAAGCCTTTCAAAGTAGCTCTCTGTCATATTACCATGGGTTATGGGGCAAAAGAACCACAGACCAGACTGTCAAGGGCTAGGAGTAGTACAAGTCTGTCTCATCTTTACAGGTAGAGAAACTGAGGCCCAGAAAGGGGACTTCCCCCAAAGCCATAAAACTAATTAATTCCAGAAGTAGGTCTCCAGAGTCATAAAAGCCTCTAAAATCTCTTCCTTTAAAAAAATCACAATTGCTGCCTAGTTTGACGTCATCACACCAATAGCAGACCCAGTGAGGATGAATTTAGCCCTTTGTTGACCTTCAAGATTTGTGGTGGCCAGAGGCCTCAAGACCCCTTTGGAGAGGCACCCTCTGACCCTTACCACCTGCCGTCCTTTTTAAAAAAGCACTCCTGTCTTAAGAGGCACACACGACAGCAGCTGGGATGCATTGATTCCTCTCATTAACAAAAAGGCCATTCATTTAAAAAGAAACACGAAAGAGGACTGGTCAAATTGCACAGAAGGCCTAGCTATGACAACCGTGTACTAGCTGCGAATGGCACCTCTTCCTAAGATGCCCTCTCAAAAAAGAAGAAAGGAAGGAAGGAAGGAAGGAAGGAAGGAAGGAAGGAAGGAAGGAAGGAAAAAATAAAACCATTGCCCACTCCATCTCTTTTCCATGCTTTTAGTGACCCAATTGATACCATCCCCTTTATTCCAGGGCTATCTACACCCTCTTGCCATCTGCAAGATGCCAAGGGGCAAGCCAATGTCATTCTCCACATTTTATAGATCAAGAAACTGAGGCCAAGGATGTGTATCCAAATGGATTTCTAGGAAAAGTGAGCTAGTAAATATATGAGCCACAAGTATACAGCAAAGTCCTACAGGATGGACTCACCACCCTCTGCCACTCCCAGTTTAGGACTGAAGGCTCGCAACTAACTCCAAGGAGAGCTGGCTTTCCAACCCTGCTGTTAATCCCTCTTTTGCCTAGAAACAAGTGACCTCTCACCTTGAACCCCCGCAGGGATTCTCAAACCTCTCCGCCCTCCTGAGAACAACCTTCAATAAATGTAAAAGCAATAAGGACGCTAATGGTGGGCTTCAAAATACCCCCAGTAACACTCACCAAGTTAGCCACAGCCCAGAATCTAAAAAGACCTAATTGCTTTCCTTGTCGTCCCTCGTCCCTCCGTGACTTTAGAGCTTCAGGCTGAGTAAAGAAATTCTCAGTCTTTGGTTCTCACACAGACTATGTACCTAGCTGGCAATTTCCCCTTTCAAGCCCATGTTTGCCTTAGCATAACTAATGGGTAGAAGTCAGGAAAGCAAAAGAAATCAGCCCTCTGAGGACCCTCGGAGCATGACCAGAGGGCAGAGAATCGGGTTTGAAAAATGTAAATACCCTCTCACCTCAGATAGAGATTCCCCAACCTGAAATCCACAAATCAGTACGGGGCCGAGTTCAGAGAGCTCTTAGCAGCTCAGGGCTGCTCAAGCTTCTCACAACCCAAAAGTAGACCTCTCCCTAAGAGCATAAACTCCCAAAGGAGTCAAGAGAAATCCCTAAAAGTATTTCCCCAATGGACCACAGTGGAGACAAGGAAGCCTGTGTGACCACCTCCAGGAAAGCATGTGACCAGGCCCCCGGGGTGTGTGGCGGGGGGGGGGGGGGGGGGGGGGGGGGGGGGGGGGGGGGGGGGGGGGAAGCTCCTACCGAAGGCAAGAGGGCTGGGCCTCCACGGGGACACAGATGTGATTCTGAAGGGGCACCTAGCTGGGGCTGGACTTCCTGCTGGTGAAAAGACCAGGCTCCAGCAGGGCTGGGAGGGGAGGGGCACGGGGCTCAGAGTGCAAGTCATTTCTAAGGCTCTTCACCTCCACTGTAGGGCTGATCCATTGTGCAATGCTGAAGTTAGCACAAAGGCAGCAGCTGGTTGGAAAATCATCTTTAAGGGTCCCACTTCCCACGGGGACGAAGTGCTCTACACTAGTTTCCTGAGCACACAAATGACTCTTATCATCACTTAGGCTGCCCAGGAAAAAGTCAACAGACTCACATGCATCATGGTGACCAGGTGACAAGGGTTGAGCAGGTAGATGACGGTCTTGGTGGCGAACTTAAAGCCCACCTCCACCCCGAAGATCAGGCACAGGGCTACTAAGAGCAGATTCTTGCTCAGGCTCTCCTTGCCTTCATCAGGCCGCTGGGTCACCTGCTGTGGCTGGCTGCCACGGCCACCCCTACCGTCCTCCGTCTGCCTCAGGATGTGCCGAAGGGCCACCAGGATCTCCAACAGGGCCAGGGTCAGGACCACCACACTTTCCAGCAGCCGCTGCTGCCAAGACAGGAAGGCAGCACAGTCGGGGCCCCCATTGCCTGCAAAACTGGGGTCGACACCCCCATAGAGCCAGTCCAGGAGACTTTGGTAGCTATACCGGGACATGATGCAAAGTGGCTCCACTTGACTACGGTACAGGAAGCAAGAGCGAGATGGAACACGAGACCGAAGGGTTGCCCGGGCAGTGGAACATGTAAGGAGGGCACACCCGCACCCCCCTCTGGACACTGGGGCACCTAGAACAGGGGAGGGAAAGCTACACGCGAGGCCCGGGGTAAAGTGCTGGCTCTAACTTGTCCCCACGGCTGTCTGGGGAGCCCCCCGCGCTTCTCCAGTGGCCACCAACGAGGCAGGGTTGAAAGGAACCGTTGGCCAATCTAAAAGGAAGGAGAGGAAAAAAAGGTCTCAAAGAGGCAATTGCACGGGAATTAACGAAGCGGGGAGGGGTAACTAGCGAGGGAAGAAAAGGGGAACGGGAGTGGTGGCCAAGCAAGCAGGGGTCGAGGGAAGTTGGAGACCAAGAGGGTCAGGGCGGGGACCTAGGGGACCCGGCACTGCCAAGGGAGCCAAGCGGGAGGCAGAGGAGAGTGAGAGAGAGGGGACACCGGAGGCTAGGAGAGGAGCTAGCAGGGCCGGGCAGGCGGGGAGGGCGACGGGGAAGGCAGGGACGCCGGACTCCTCGTCTCACGCACTCCACGAGAGGGGGGGGATGTCTTACTCCTGCAACCGCGTGGCCGTCTCTGCCCCCAGCTAGCAACTTCGCCGCCGACGGGGCCCCCTCTCCAGCCAATTTAGAGCGGTCCCGGTCCAGCCTCCCGCCCCCGGGTACACTCCCAAACCCCCAGCTCCNCCCCCCCCCCCCGGCCCCTCACGCCCGCCCTCCCGACCAGCACCACCCTCTCTGCCTGCAGCCCGCCCGGGACCAGCCCCCTAGGCGCGGGCGGGCGGCGGGAGGAAGCTGAGAGGGAGGGCGGGGAAGCGGGGCCAGCCAGGGGCCGAGCCGCGGGGCCGCCACCCTCCGCCCCGCCGCCGCCACCGCCGCATCTTCCCGCTCCTCTTCGCCCGGCCCCCGGGGGACGGGCCGCCGCGTCCCCTTGGGGCTCCACTCACCCGCTGCTCGGCCCCGCTGCTCGGGCTCGACCGGTGTCTCCGTCTCCCCGCACTCCCCGCAGCCCCAGGCGGCACTCGGCTGGGCTCCCCAGGCGGCCGCAGCAGCCGCTGCCACCGCCGCGGCTCACGGCTCCTCCTCCCAGCCTTCCTCCCCCAGCAGCCGCCGCTCGCTTCCTCCGGTTTCCCCTCCCTCTCTCCTCCCCCTCGTCGTCAACTCCCTCCACCTTAGGCCCTCCTCCCGGCCACTTCACCACCATCCTCCGCCCCCCCCCTCCCTCGCACAGACACACGTCCTCAAGCCACCACTGCCCCGCCTTGCCGCCTTCCCTCCACAACCTACCCCCACGTAGCCCTCGACTCCCACCTCCCGCCCCGCTTCCTCTCGTCAACCCCCCTCCACACCGCTGCCCTCCCGAGGCCCCATCCCCGCCTCTTTCCTCCTTTTCCTTGCTGGTCTTCTGCACTCCATGGGAGCATGCCTGCAAAGCTTAGCTCCTTCGCCACTGTGACTGAATTCACCTCCCCGCCTAAGCCTGGTGCACGAACTCCTCAAGTGACCAGTTTTCAGGCCACTACTTTGTATACCTGGACACATACTAGACACCCTGCTGGCCCTCGCTAACTTCTAGGAGTAAGGCTTTGACTTTTGAAGTGTGCTCCTGCCTCGCTTCCTCTCTTCTGCCTTGAAATGGGAGATTGATAAAAGACCATAAAAGTATCATCTCTTACCCTTCCAGTCAAAGCCTCACTTCCTACTTCAGTGCCTAAGTTGGGGTCTTCTCCGGGGATTTCCTCTAACCCGGTTCTGATGTTTTTCCTCTCTCCTCGTGCTTCACAAATCACTCTGGCTCTCTCTTGCTCTCTCCCTCCCCCTCTCTGTCTGTCTCTTTCTCTCCCTCTTTCTCCCTTCCCTCTGTCTCTCTAGTGTGTCTGTCTCTTTCGCCCTCCCTCTCCCTCTCTCTCTCCCTCTTTCTCTCTCCCTTCCCTCGGTCTCTCAAGTATGTCTGTCTCTTTCGCCCTCCCTCTCCCTCTCTCTCTCCCTCTTTCTCCCTTCCCTCGGTCTCTCTAGTGTATCTGTCTCTTTCACGCTCTCTCTCTCTCTCTCTCTCTCTCTCTCGCTCTCGCTCTCGCTCTCGCTCTCGCTCTCTCTTGCTCTCTCCTTCCCTCAGTGTGTGTGTGTCTGCCTGTGCGCAGTGTGTCTTCCACAGCAGAGGAAAAGAAGCTTCCCTGACCTCTCTCCCTCCTCCCTCCTCCCTCCCCAAAAGAGAGCAGCTGCTTCCTAACCCCGCCTTGGAAAGAAGGCCTGGACAGAGTGAGTGCTAGCTAGAGTCCAGGGGCCCCCTCTTCCCTGGCACTTTCTACCTAGTGACTGTGTTGGCTCTTCTTAGGATCAGGAATTAAAGAAAGGACTACTCAGAATGTACCTCATATTGGTTTAATATTTACTGAAGACTCGCATAAGTTAGAAAAATATCCAGAAAACAAACCACAGTTAGGCACCCTGCCTAGGAAACACTTTCAGATGTTGGCTGCATGCCAGTCTTCCAATGTAAAATCCAGTCGACTGTATTATCAGGCCACCACCCTCCCATCCTTTCCAACTTCACAAATACAGCCAGGCAAGTTTGTCTGACTCCAAGCTTTGTGAAGCATCCACCGCAGGCATGATATTTTCCAAGTGCTAATTAATAAAGAATGGCAACAAACAAGAATTAGTTCAGAGGCTCACTGGCTCTCCTTAGGTGTTTTGCTAAAGCTAGGCAATATGACCAAAGAACAAAGGGAGGGAGCTCTTGGCAGTGGAATGTAGCATCTGGCGGCCTCAAGTTTCTAGCTTCAAAGAAGTAAGGACGAGGGTATAGCTCTCAGTATTGGCTTCATTAATCCCTCTCATTTCCATGCTGACCTTCATAGGGAATTTGGCCTAGCCACTCCTGTGTGTGCAAAATGACTATCTTTAATGACTGGAACCAAGCCAACTTCTTGACCTAAACCACTAATTCCTTTTTCTTTTTTTCATAGGTTAGACAAAGTGGGTTTTTCTTCAATATTTTACAATTTTTTTTATTATATGTGCATGAGTGTTTTAGCTGCATGTAGGCCACTTGTGTGCCTGGTGTCCATAGAGGACTGAAGTGTGAGCCATCATGTTGCTCGGAGTCATACCTGCTTCCTCTGCAAGAGTTAGCCAGTGCTTTAAAACTGCTGATCCATTTCTACAGCGCCCTCTCCCCCCCCCCCCCCCCCCCCCCCCCCCCCCCCCCCGCACATTCTGGGCTGGACAGCTAGTTCGATGGTTAGGAGTATTTGTTATTCTTGCAGAGGATCTGGGTTCAGTTCCCAGCACCCATATGGTGGTTTACAACCATCTGTAACTCTAGTTCCAGATATCCGACACCCTCTTCTGGCCTCTGGTCACCAGGCAATCATGTGGTGGTGTGCAGACACCCATGCAGGGGAAACAGCCATGTACATAAAATAATCTTTAAAAATGATTAATAGATCCACATTCTAACTAATCCTATTTACGCCAGTTACTTTGGTAGCCTTGAGTAATTTGCTCAACCTTTCATTGCTTCTATTTCTTATCTATTAATTGAAAGATAGTGTCATCTGATTCATAGAGTTACACACATTCAAATGAGCTGAATTCTGTATAGTGTTGGATGCACAGAAAGTATCCATGGAATGCTGGCGCTAACAGCTAACAAACCAGGCATTTGCATGTGCCTTTAAGTGTGTGGGCACACACACACTCCAATTCCGTGCCCTCCCCCACATCTGCAGAAGCCAACCATCCTCCCAAACCCACGGAAACTCACACTCTTCTCAATCCCCCGCCCAGTTTCCAGATCCCTCTCCCTCCTTGAAACTTCTATAGCATTTATTGCCTGCACTACTTATTTTCTTCTGAATCACATACTGCCTTCCATTGTTCTCAGTGAGCCCTGCCTCCCACACCCAGCTGTTTGACAGCATGGAAGGGTCTTAATCTTTTCTACACAAGCACACCCCTCAGCACCTAACAGGGTGACACATAGTAAACACCACACAAAGACAAAGAGACCGTTGTCGTCATAGGTAAAGAGGCAAGTGAGAACTGAACTGAAATGATGGGTCCAGTTTTACCAACAACAAAAATCTTCAGACTAATGTCTAGACATTTCTTTGCTGAGATTTATCTCCTACCATTGACAAGAAGAAACAAAGTTTGCTTTTTAAGAGGGTATCTTTTAAATTATTGGACTTGTTTATTATGTGTGAGCACACTGGACACTCAAGCACCTCGCCTTGTGTTTGGAAGTCAGAGGACAATTTGCAGGATTTGGTTGGTCCCCTCTTGTGGGTCTTCGCAGGAGTCCAAAGCAGGTCTTCAGGTTTGGTAACCAGTCCCTTTACCTGCCGAGCCACCTCATGGGTTCTTAGGGAAATCTAAGTGGCACACAGTGAAAAGGGGACCTGGACTCCACAACAGGTCCAGCAGTTCAGCTGGGATGGGAGGACAGCTGGGTGCAGAGGGAAATGAGAGCAAAGGTTTTGCAGGGGCTGGGTAGGTTGTGGAAGGAATGCTGTGAGGGGCGGGGCAGGAGTGGCTTGAGGGCCAGTGTACCTGGGGTAAAGTGGAAAGCGGAAGGAGGGTCAAGGGTGGAGGGAGGTGATCGATGTGGGGGAGGGGCGAGTATTTTGTGTCCTTTGCTTGTTCTGTTGTTTTGAGACTGGGTCTGGCTTTGTAGCCCTGGCTTCCCCAGAACATAGATCAGGTTGGCCCGGAACTCACAGAAATCTGCCTGGCTCTGCCTCTGAAATGCTGAGATAAAAGTCATACAAGTCTACCTGGCTTCTTGGGGATGTTTTTGACAACAGGCTCTGAAATACCTGCTGGCCATAAAAGGGTAGATTCTATGAACTCCGCCTCCCTGTCTACTCAGGCCTGTTTGAGCCTTAAGACAGATAGTTGATCTTCTGGTCTGGTGGCATGAGTCATCTCTTTGCTTGTAGAGACAACCTCCTAAATTCTTTGGGCCAAAGCGTCTTTTCAGTTATGAGCTCAGGTGACCTCCTGGAGCCTATAGGTCACAGGAAGTGCCTTCTCTTTTGTTAAACTCTCAAGTTAAACTTGGAGTTTCAAGTCTAACTTTCTCCTCTGGCACATGGTTCTTGGAATCTCCTTCTGCCTTCTATCTACAATGAAACCTTGTTTTGTGCAGCCATTTCCTCCCAATTGAAACATTTCCCAAGAGACAGGAGAGGCTCTTCAGACGTGGGAAGCTAAGTAAATTTACAATGCTGGGAAAAACTCAAAAAGTTACAAGAGTCACAAAACCACTTCCTAAGGCTAGGTACATAGTAAACAAATTCTTTGGGAAGAAGAAGACTCAAGTGCAGTTGCCTAAGCATATAGTAAAGGGAGATCCAGGGATGTGGCTTGAGCTGAGTTGTCACCCATGCTGGGGTGGGCTTTTCACTGACACAGCTTCTTTTGAGTGGCCCATGCTTCTATAAGCAAGCTCAGAAAAACTCACTAGTTCAGTAAACTAGGCTTCAGTGGAATGATTTTTTTTGTTTTGGGTCTATCATTAATGCCCTATCTGGGATGAATTGGTACTTGCCCACTTCTCCCCCAGGAAAAGACACATAGCAAACCCACAAAAGTCAAACACAAGCAAAAAAAAAAATCCACAATTGAGATGTTCTATGAAGTGCTATCAAGAGTGCACAGTCCTGATGTTCTGAGAATTGCTATCAGGAATAATAAACTGCATGTGTATGGAGGAGGATGAAGAGAGAAGCCTTTGTCTTGGTCTGTCTGCTTACTTCTCCCTCACCCCCAGTCATTCAACACCAGTATTCATTCTCTCCATAGTCAGTGAATCTCTGTAATGTGTAGAAGAAGAATGTTCTGAACCTGTGAGCAATTCTTGACCCGAAGGAGCTTAAGATCCACCCTAGAGAACACTTATGAACAAGAAAGGTTAAGTAATAACACTGGGAGGGTGAGTAACAAAGCCAAGCAGACAAGAGAAAATTCTGCCTGACCAAATGACCTACGCAGGTATATTCTGGGGAGTGACAAAATCCCCCGGGTCCAGCTATATGATGGTACTCGCCCACAACCCCAAGAGGCAGGAGACAAAGGGAGGAGCATCAGGGTTTGAAGCCAAACTGTGCAGCATAGCATGTCCCAGGCCAGCTGGGGCTATTACAGCAAGATGCTGTCTCAAAACAAAACTGAAAATCCGGGGTGTGGGGGAGCCAAGGAATGGATGTGTAAAGAGCAAACGAACTCCTGAGTGTGCGAACATGGGCATGGCTGTGTCAGGGACCCAGTGCTTCAGAGCCTTAGAGGCTGTAGTGGTATGTTATTCATATTGGGATAAATCTTGCCTGAAGACCAGAGGCAAAGCTAAAGCCACTAGAGGTTAGACAATGGTGACACACACCTTTATTTTTTGTTTTTGTTTTTTCTTTTTTATTGTTTTTATTGTGCTATACATTTTTTCTCTACTCCCCTCCCTTCCTCCTCTCTCCCCTTCTACCCTCTCCTGCGACTCCCAGGCTTCCAATTTACTCAGGGGATCTTGTCTTTTTTCTCCTTCCTATTTAGATCCACGTGTATCTCTCTTTTGGTCCTCTTTGTCGGCTAGGTTCTCTGGGGGTTGGACACACACCTTTAATCCCAGGATTTGGGAGGCAGAGACTGAGTCAGATGGATCTCTGTGAGTTCAAGGCTGCCGTGGGCTACACAAGATCAGTGTAGAAACAAATCCAGGTGGTGACTCACACCTTTAATCCCAGCACTAGAGGGGATATAAAATGGGAGGAGAGAAACTTAGTGTGCTTAGTTTACCGTCACCCAACCTTGGTAGAGGTAAGACTTCTCTCATTGTTTGGCTGCTTTGCTTTTCTAGTTTTTGGGGTGAACCCTAGTTTCTCTCTCTCTCTCTGGGTTTTTATTATTCATGCTACAGGAAATAGCAAAGTGTCTGGTCCAAATACAAGTGCTTACTATGACTGTCCAAAGTGTGCGAAAACTAGTAACTGTGACCTCTGCCTCTTAGTTGTTTACAACCTGAGATTGCGCGCCTATAGACATCTACTGAGATCATAATAAAAAATGTCGAGGCTCCCGGTTGTTGCTGTAGTTGGCACCGCGCCGTCAGATTTCACCTGACCCCGCTCTTCTCTGTGTGTCTGTGTCTGCCGTTTCTTCACGCCCCTGTTGATCACACTCAGGTCAAATCCCAGGCACACAGGTAGTTTTAACAAAGCTAAAGCCATCTACAGGGAGAAAGGTCAGCATGCTATGTACCATGAAAGAAAGCTGACAGTGCCCTAGGAGGAAGCCTTCAAACACATTAGTCCGGTTCAGTGTCTTGATATAGGTAGTGCTACATATGAAAACATTCAGAGAGCTGCACCCTTCAAAGCTGTCTGTCTATGTTGGGTCACAGTTATACATCTTATTTTTTTTCCAGAGTTCAGAAAAGAAAAAGGAAAAACAAAACAAACCACTAGGAGCTGGAATGACCACGAACTTCTCCTGACTAAAGAGTCAGCCATTTGGAGTTGCAAAAAAAAAATGTAATCTATGGTGATGAGCTGTGGCTACACTTGAGAATTGTCCAGCTGCTGCTATAAGAGGCCGAGCCTCAGGCTGGAGAGATGGCTCAGCAGGAAAACGTGCTTGCTGCTAAGCCCTACTACCTACGTTTGATCCTGGGGACTCACACAGTGGAAAAAGGGCAAATTCCTACAATTTGTCCTCTGACTTCCACAAGTGTACTGGGGTATACACATGTTCTTGAGTGTGTGTGCATACACACACTCAATTAAATAAATAAATGCAATTAAAGTTTAAAAACTCAAGAACTGGGTTATGCCTCAGGCCTTTCAGACCAATGTAATCAGAACCCCTGGAAGTAAAAGCTTACAAAGGGACTTTTTAAAAAGCTAGAAAACTACGAGTTTAGTCACCGAAGTTAGAAAACCTAGAGGCTGTGGTATAGTGATATAGTGTTTGCCTAATATGCAAGGCCTCGGGTTCTGTCTGCAACCCCCAACCCCCATACACTCATTGGGAGCTGGCAAGATAGCTCAGTTGGTAAAAAGGTGATAGCCACTAATAATTACTACCCAAAAAACTAAATACTAACGTTTGATCCCTGGGAAGGAGAGGATTGACTCCCAAAGCTCGTTATCTGAGCGCCACGTATATACCGTATGTACACATGCATATATAAAATAGATACATAAATGGAATAGAATATATTTAAATTTTAATTATGGGTGATCAACACATTAATTGGCCCAAAGATTCACTTAAATTATCTTATTTAAACTTTGAGACCAAACAACCTGAGACACAGTCACTATACATATTTATATACATAATCCCTATTGCTATGGTTCCTATTTTACAGGCAGCAGATTGGAAACTCAGAGCATACTACCTCCAAGTGCCACAGCTCAGATGTTGTCCCAGATCTGCACTCTCCAAAGCTAGTGACCTGAGCATATGTACAATATTGCCTCTCAGGGGACCATGCCACAGAGCCAGTACTGCAGAGACTCTTGGGAGAAGAGCTGACTAATCTGTGAAAAGATCACATCATTTATTCTTTTTTCTTTCCATCCAGGGTTAGCTGACATCCACTAAGATGCATTATTAGTCTTAAGTGTACAGCCTGGCGAGGTTGACAAATGTGTACACCCCTGTAATCACCATTCAGACCTCGAGGCACACCTCCCAATCAATCCTCACCTCTAGAGGTAACCATTGCTCTGATTTTCATAACTATTCACGTGCCCATCCTTGAATGCCATACAAATGGAATCATTTTGCTATTGTGACTAGCTCCTCCTGCTCAACATTCTGTCTCCCAAGTTCATCAAAACAGCTCTCTCTCTATCTGTATCTGTCTTCTCAGTCTCTCTCTTTGTCTTTCTTTGTCTCTCTCTCTCTCTTCTCTCTACCTTGTTCTGTCTCTCTTTCTGTCTCTGAATGCTGAGTGCAGAAGACGCTAAACTTTCAAACTCAGGACCCTAGCACAGGGCTTTAATGAGAGGTCTGGCAATACTGCTTCTGGGAAGCCTTTTCCCACCCCACCCCCAGTGCTTTAGTTCCAGGAGTGTTCTCACAGCTGATGTTACGTTCGGAGCCTGCATAGCATAGTCCCATAGAACCACTCGAACACCTTGATAATATCTCAAGCTCACGCATCTTGGGAAACAGGAGAATTCAGCTCTTGTAAATGAATAAAATAAGTAAATAAAAGGGATATGCTACACAGATTTCAACTTTATGGACTTTAAGATTACAGGAAAAAGCCAGGCAGTGGTGGTATATACCTTTAATCCCACCACTAGGGAAGCAGAGGTAACTGTGAGTTTGAGGTCAGCCTGGTCTACAGATTGAGTTCCAGGACAGCCAGGGCTATACAGAGAAACCCTGTCTCAAAAAAAAAAAAACAAAACACAAATTCATTAATTATACATACATATGTATGTATATATATCACAGGAAGAATTCTTTTTCATTTATTTTTCTTTTATTATCTCTGATATTATAATGAAGAATTCTGATCCTCACAGTTTCTAACTCAAGGTCACAACATTTGACGAAGAGGTGTGGGAGAGGGCTGGGCAAGAAAATGCAGGCCCAGTGCTGTGTTTGGATATAGTTTGTTTCCCAAAACTTCGTAAGTTAGAGGTTGGCTCCTCAGTGTAGTAATGTAGGAGAAGGAAATGGGACCTTTAAGAGGTGGGACCTAGAGGGAGCTACACAAGGCCTGGGAGGATCTGCCCTTGGAAAAGTAGTTCTTGAACAGCTCCAGATTAACTCTTGGGGCTTGGGCTCTTTAAAAGGAGCCAGCCTAGTTCTAGGCACTCTCTCTAGTTCGCTGTACGGGAGCATGATCCCTTCCTCGGACTTGAACTCAAGCTGTTTGTCAGGAGACCCTTGCTTGGGCCATATCCATGCCATTTCCACTTTCAGCCTCAAAACCGTTGAAGCCAACAGGCTTCTTTTCTTCATATGGATTTTCTCTCCAGGGTACTTCTTTGTAATAACAATAAAGTTCTCTCTCCCAAATACCCCCCTCCCATCAGAGATGAGCTCAAAATGCCCTGGTTGACCCACAAATAACACCAAATGGAGACTGCTATTCTCCCTGTCCTTCCTTCATCCTTTCACCCCTAACAAATCCTGGCCTTGTTTTCTATCCTTTTCTAAAACAGGCTACCCTTCCCATGTAGGCCAGGCCTGAACACATGACCTTCCTGCCTCTGATTCCTGAGTGCTGGGTTTATAGGTATATACCACAACATCCCCATAAAAATCTGTAAACGTTCTAGATTCATGGTTGAAACTATGTTAAACGGATTTAGTCATGGGCATGATGAAAGCGCAGGCCTTTATTTCCAGCACTCGGGCAGCAGAGGCAGGCAGGCTGTTGTGAGTCCAAGCTAGCCTGTTCTGAAATAGTGAGTTCCAGGACACCCAGGGCTGCATAGTGAGACCCCGTCTCAGAAAACTCAAATAAATAAATAAATACATACATACAAAAAAATACATACATACATAAATAAATACATAAACAAATACATAAATAAACACATAAATAAATACATAAACGAACTAGTGGCTTAGTCACGCTGCTAAAGTTTTATTCTTCGGCTTTCTCTCCACTCAAGGTCTTCAACAGGAGCAGTGATGACTTGGGCTGTTATTCCCAGCAGAGAGTCCTGTAATGCACAGCTGTGATGTAGCTCAGCAGTAGAGTGTATGCTTAGCACGCATATGCCCCTGGTTCGCATCCCAGTATCTAAAAACTATCAGGAGGGAAAAAAAAAAACCAGTTTTGAGAGGGAGAGAGTAAAATTCTTGACATTTTCTTTCTTGATTCATTTTAGCTATTGCTTCATTTTATAGAAATATGATCTCACTATGTCATCTAGGTTTGCCTCAAGCTCCCAGACTTGACTAATTCTCCTGCCTCAGCCTCGCATGTCCCTGAGATGCCAGGTGTGAGCCAGCATGCCTGGCCCTGACTTTCTTTCATTTTTGTGGTGTTTAGGGTCAATCCCAGGACCTTAGGCAGGCTAGGCAAGTGCTTCCCGCTGACTTCTCCATTTGCTGCCCAGTTTTAAAGGGTTCCTTCCTAGACAGTTTCCTTCACTATCTGAACTTTATCCCTCGCTCAACTACAGTCTCCTGGTTTGGGTAACTTATCTAGATGGTTACCTCACATTCTGTGGGGGTTTTGCTTATCTATTTTATTATTTAGATCTTCGATTTCTGACCTACTTGATCCTTTTAGCAACACCTTTTCACTTATTCCCCCCTATATCACTTCATAAGAGAGCTATGAAGGTTAGTTAACCTTCCCTGTTGAATTAAGTGGATTTTTGTTTTTGTTTTTGGAGATAGGGTTTCTCTGTGTAGCCCTGGGTGTCCTGGAACTCACTATGTAGGCAAGGCTGGCCTTGAATTCACAGAGGTCCATCCATGCCTCTGCCTCCCTAGTGCAGGGACCAAAGGCATGTGGAAGACTTGAATACATTATTGGTACCTTGAAGCATGTCTATGAGGGCATTTCTAAAGAGGATTAACTGAGGAGAGAAAACTAGCCATGAGTGTGATGGATACCATCACACTGGCTAGAGGCCCAGACCGAACAAAAAAATAAAAATGAGAAAGCCTGATGAATGCTGCATTCCTTCTCTGCTTCTGCCTCTCGCCAGGATCTAAACAGCTGCCTCATACTCCCACCACCACATCTGCAAGCAGCTCCCACCAGCATCCTCCCCTGCTAAGATGGACTGTATCTCCCTTGACCATGAATCAAAAGAATTCCTCCCTTAAGTTGTTTCCTGCCAGGTATTGGCCACAGTGACAAGAAAAGTTATCAGTATCAGAGCAGAGACATGAGTTGAGACAAACATTATTATCTTAGGACACATAAACTACCCAGATAAAATCTTGGGTCTTTAACCTGTTGTCTAAGCCACTTCCTGCTTTGCTCTCCCCAGAGTTGGCAGAAAGACACAAATCCTAGTATCTCCCTGTTTCTGCAAGAATATTCCCAGAGTGAATACCATTGCATACATACATACATACGGCTCTTTTTAGTTTTTGGGGTTTTTGTTGTTGTTTTTAACCGTCTCACTGTGTAAATCCTGGCTGTCCTGGAACTTGCTATGTAGACAAGGCTGGCCTGGAACTCACAAAGACCCACCTGCCTCTGCCTCCCGTGTGCCAGGATTAAAGGTGAGCTCTATCATTCCAGCATACAAAGAAGGTTCTAACTGTATTGTTGCCCTGTCTGCTCCAAAGATTACGGCCATTATCAAATCCAACAATAGCAGGAGAAAGGTGAGACTTTTGCAGGGAAACCTTTTTAGATACATATGTCATGTACATACTAAATGAAAAAAAAACTTTGACAGAAACACTTCGGTATGATGGAAAGCAACTTTAAATACACACTGACATGCTTAAACCTTTTATTTATAATCTAGAATGAACAAACCAAGTTGAAGCAAAGTTAAAGACTAACAAATTATCCCTCAAGCTTCCAAGCTTAAACTTTCCTTAATTCCATTTATCAACTGTCATTGACAAAATATTTTCTTGGCTTCTAGTCCTAAACTACCACGTCCTTTGTCATCCAAAATTCAGTTTGGCATCATTTGACTACTTGCATCACAAAGTCATGAGATGACTGTCTTTCTTCCAGGGGTTTCAAGAAAAGTCTGTGGTCAAATGTTCTGAGTTCAAGCAGAGCCAAAACAATGTTGCTGAGGAATACTGGGCACAGCAAAGAACCTTTCAGGATTTGCCCAGCCTTTGGCCTAGTGTGGGAAAGCCTGGCTGGACAGCATCACCATGCAACTGAAACTCCAGCAGTCCTCCCTAATATGCAGGGAGGGGTTGTATTCCAAGGCCCACACTGACTCATACAATCCATTATGTTTATGTTTATTTATTTATTTATTTATTATGTATACAATATTCTGTCTGTGTGTATGCCTATAGGCCAGAAGAGGGCACCAGACCTTATCATAGATGGTTGTGAGCCACCATGTGGTTGCTGGGAATTGAACTCAGGACCTTTGGAAGACGAGGCAATGCTTTTAACCTCTGAGCCATCTCTCCAGCCCTCCATTATGTTTATGTTTCTTTTCTGTTTGTATACAAATTTAATGACTTTTCCACCAAAACTAAGCATTTATCATTCACCATGGCCATAGCTTTTTGCAGTTGGGGGAATGAGGCAGTGCTAACACGGGGTTTCTTTTTCCCTCTTCACAGTTTCACAGGTAGATTTATTTTTACCATAGAGCTTCGCAAGCTAAGCATAATTTTTTCTTCTTTCCCTTGGCATGCATTTTTTATTCTTAGTGAGTCAAGGAATTTTGTCTTTTTTAGCTGATCATGATATTGTACATGTCTAATCCAAGTATCTGGGAGACCGAAGGAGAAGGAACAGGAGTTAGAGGCCATCCTGCGTTACATACTGAGATCCTGTTTAAATAAAACTACAAAGCCTTTCACTGTTCAATTTAAAGAAAGCGTAGGCAGCTTCTCTTCATATCTAAATAGCAGCATAAAGGCCAGGGAGGTGGCTTATTGGGTAAAAGCCTTTTGATTCCAGATTGATTTTTTAGAACCTAGTGGAAGGAGAGAGCTGACTTTTGGAAGGTGTCCCCCCTGACATGTACATGCATGGCATGTGAACATCCTCATTCACACACACCACACACACCACACACACCATCACACACACAAATAATAATAATAGATTAAATCAAAATTTAAGTTGTAACATTACAATGCTTGCACATTTGAGTCATTAATAAGTGAAATAAGAGTCAGTTGAACACTAGCACTGAGATACCAGAATTGTAGGGGTAACATAGATGCAATGTGTCAGGGGATTTTTCATGTCCCAGGAAGGGTAGGAAGACATACTGTGAAATCTCAAAATCCTACTCAGAAAGGTGTGGGATTTAAAACTTACAAATTGTTTTCTTCTGGAATTTTCCACTAATATTTTCTGACTGAGACTAAACACAGGTGACCAACTTCAGAAAGCCACATCGTAAGGATGATGTACAGAAAGACGCGATACTGTACAGAAACAGACCATTGAGCTGGACTCCAGAGTTGGTTCAACCAGCATCAGTCAGTCATGCTGCCTTCGGGCTCCATTTTCTCTTTTAGACTCTAATATACTTTCACTCGCCTCTGAATTCCCTTCTAGCTTTAATAATATCCTTTCAAAAGAACTAGGAAGAGCAGTGTGAAAGAGTTGCCCTTACAAATTTATGCTGCAATTTGAAAACTTGAATTCCTAGCTCATTTTTGTTTTTTCTGCCTAGACCCTGGTACACTAATGAAGGAATCGCTTCATTGAATACAGACATAAACTGATTCGTTCCAGGCTAAGCTAGCTACAGATGTGTAGCAGATGGGAGACCTTGTACCTTCTTGGAGAAGATTCATCTCTACACGGGCTGTTTCCTTACATTCTTTGTTGTCGTTACCATTATTGTTTTGGTAAATGTGAATTGAGTATTTGCTGTGTTCCAAGTAACATGTACAAATAATTATAAGTAAAATTTCACAAAAGGTAACATTTCAAGCATTAGGACACACACACACACACACACACACACCACATTCTTTGTTTCTCCGTGGTTTAATGTTGCAAGAAATATTTTAAGTCCCTGATGTTGAAAGTAGCTTGAAAGTAAATAGGGACTCGAGACATAGCTCACATGGTAGAGCGAGTGCTTGCCTAGTATGTCCGAAGCCTCAGGCTTGATTCCTTGTCCCACATAAGACCGGATATGATGATCCACATTTGTAGTTCAGCAGGAGGGAGGTCGAGACAGTAAGATTCAAATTTCACAGTTATCCTTCAGCTACACAGTGAGTTTGAAGCCAGCCTGGAAGAGAGATCCTGCTCCACCTCCCAAAACTAGGAGTTTTATTTCATGAATCAGTATTTCAATAACAAAGTAAATGAGCAAATTGAATCTTAAAGGAGAAAAGTAAGTTCTGGTATATTTCCCAACGATGAGCCCTGGCATCCCGAGGCATGTGGCTTAACCACGCAGAACCTCTTTCCTTATACTTGTCATATTATTCCCAGTGTCTGTCTTGTAGTGTAGTTGTGAAGTTCAATGTGGCAGTGCATATGCAAAGTAGCTAGCATCTTAGCTGGCAAGTAAGTAATGCGACAACTGTTTACTTGAGGTCTTTCTTCCCGTTAAATGGCAAGTGATAATGTTTTCATCATAAGGCAAAAATAAAGCCTACCCTAAGTGGATCATGATGCCTGAATTTCTGTTCAAACAGCCTTTTGCCTCTATAGCCTCAGGTGAAGCTGACATCCTGTTCTGCCTCAACATGGCAGAGTGTTATTAGAAACCACATACTTTCCGGCAGGGGAGGAAGAAGGAAAGCAAAGAGAAACCCAAGCATCTGTTCCATGTGCAATTGATTTGGAGTTGTGGGCAAGCTGGCAGTTTGTAGTTGCTCTTTTCCTGGATCGGAGTGCTGTCAGAAATCAATATGCTGCAAGCGCTTTTAGAAAACTCATATGGGAACCCCTGGGGGATTCTGAGAGCCGTTGGCCACATCCACGCTAGCTTTAGGCAAGTCCCCTCTCACCTATGACACTGTTTGCAGTGTCATACAGGGCCCTGTCCTTTTCTTGTTCCAAGGGAGGATAAAGCTATCAGCCCCTCCTCAAGGGGAGGCCAAGAATTCAGCTTCATGGCTCCAGGAGTCAGACAAAGAAGGTAGACAGCTTCTAGTTCACTTGAGATTACTTAGGGTTACTATTATTAATAATAACTCTTGCAGGGAGTTAAATAATCTGTTCCATCCTGCTAAGGGTTTAAGCCACAACCTTGCACATGGCTGGAAGTATGCTACCTCTGAGTCACACCCTTTGCTTCTCTTCTGAGAGGTCTGGAGGGCAAGCACCGAAGGAGCAATCGGTTGCCAAGTTACACATGGATTTTTATCGAAGCCTGTTATTAAATCACAAATGTCAATAGTAGCAATCATATATATTAAGTAGTTATGTGCTAAATTATCTCCAACCTAGAAGAGACAAAAGGAAGAAGGGGGGGGGAGTGGGGAGAAGAAGGAGGGGAGAAGGAGGAAGGGAGGGAGGGGAGAGGCTGGAAGAGGTGCTTTAAGTAGAAGGACATATTTCTAGAGATGAGCTGTCTAAATTCACAGCACGATCAACTATCCTTGCACCATGGTCCCTCTTGCTAGGAGACTCATATGACCTGTGGCTCTTTGCAACATAGCTGACGAGGTATGGAGGATCAGGCTGTAGATAGGTACTCAGACTCTGCTTTTCAGGGCTGGGTAGAGACAAACAAACAGTCACAGGACTTTGAGTCCCAGATCTGGCCTCATGATTTGAACCATTTGAGAGCTTTAGTTATGCTGCCTCCTCAAATGAAAGATGGATAAAATTTTTCTTTTTTAGTTATTGCTTCAAATCAAGAAAAAAAAATTGGCTCTTTTGTGGATTCATCTGCATCTGCTTTCAAAACAACACTTGGGGATTGAATATATCATTGGAGCCACTCCCTCTTGAATGGGGTTCTCCAGAATCTAATGGATCTGTTACTAAGGAAACAGGCAGAAAGAACAGATGGATTAAAAGATAGGTGCATCCCCATTTGTCCTTGGATTGCCCCTTATGATGTACCCCTTTCTTTCTCTCTCATGCACACATGCACACACGCACGCACACAAACACACACACACACATCATGCACACCACGCACACCCTCCCCCACACCAGGGATCCCAGAAATGAACATTTTCTACTCATTCTTCGTTCATCTTCATGCACCATGGCTGCATCCAGAGCCTCCTCCATCTCGTGCTATTCCTTGTGGCGGAGCCTTAACTTTAGGGCTACTTCTTGCCACCTTCCTCCAGCCTGTCTCTTCACCAGCCTTCCATCTGTTCTTTCCTACAGATTGCCTCTTCAGATGCCCACCTTCCCCTGGAAGGGATACACAGCACAGTGTGTGTGTGACCCACACAGCTTATGTTATGCTATTGGTCCAAGGAACAAATATAGATGCCATGATTTTCCATATTTGATAATTCCTTGAATCTGGTTTAGAAATTCTTTGCAGGAACTCTGTAGGGAATAGCAGAATCTGTCATCAAGGCAGGTAAATAACGAGCCGTGGAGACTGTGTGAGGTTCAAGTGCAAGTTTTCGGTTTCTTCCTTTGAAATGGACGTGTGTGTGTGTACACATCTGTACATGTATGTCAGCAGGTAATAATGTGGTTGTGTATGCATGTGTGTAGAGACTAGAGGCCAATGTCCAGAGTCTTCATCAATTGCTTTGCATCTTAATTTTTGAGAAATGGTCGCTCTAAACCAAGAGCTTGGCTATTCAGCTAGAATGGTTGGGGATCAAACCCTTGGAATCTTCCTTATCTCCTTACAGGCATGAACCACCACACCAAGTGAATGCTATGGATCACTTTAAGAGTTGAGCTGTCTCCCCAGACTTGAAATGCACCATCTTTAGCAGTCTATTTATAATATTATATGGATATAACCATGAGCATGAGAGTGGGGAAGCCACTATCATAAACCCTAATTGGTCTTGTTTTGATACAGAGTCTTGATATGTAGCCTAGGTTGGCTGCTGTCTTTTGATCCTTCTGCTTCAGCACCTTGAATGCTGGGATTATGAGTGGAAGCCACACCATTGTCTTCTCCCTGTGCTTTAAAATTCACATACAAGTGTGGCTACAGTTGAGTATTAGAAGGTTTACCTCTGTAAGGGTTTAGACTCTCCCCAGCAACATGTATAGACATGGGAATGCAGCTTAGGGAGAGTGTGCTTACCAAGCATGCTCAAGGCCCTAAGTTGAATCTAGAATTTAAAAAAAATGAAAAATAAAAACAACAAAGTACGTTGTCTATGTGGTCTTTCATTAGCATTTCTTACCATTACATGTGGATCTAAATAGCTTCAAATGAAAAGGCTTAACACAACAGCAGATGCTCCAGATTGCTTTCTAGAGCTGCCGTGTGCCTGTGAAAGTCAGAGGGTGACTTGTGGCAATCAGTTCTGCTTCTTTCCTTCTATCATGTAGCACCCGAAGAATGAACTCAGGTTTCCAAGTACCTTTACCTCCTGAGCCATTTTGCTGACCCTAGAACCACCCCACCCCCATCCCACTCCAGGGTTTCCCAGTGTCCCACTGACTGGCTTGGAATTCTTTATGTAAAGTAATCTGGCTTTGAACTCACAGAGATCTGTTAGACTCTGCCTCCCCGGTGCTGAAATCAAAGAGTGACATGTGTCTGGATCTTGGGGGTATCCTTTATCCTTCCCAGTTATTTTCTTTTTTTAAGTCCTTTTTCACCTGGTGGTGCTGGGGATTGTACCCAGAGTGCAATGCATGCTAGGCAAGTTCTCCACCACTCACCTGGCCCCACAGCCTTGACATTATTTATTGTCATTCATTATTTCCCCCCTGCATTTGGGTCCACAGCAGTCACCAAAGCTTACTATAAGGGAGCCACATCAGCAAATGAGACTGACTGTGTCAACTCAACTTTACACACAAAGGTGTGTCCCAAAATATTGATTTTAGAGAAATGGGATTTATCAGAATTCAAGGGGCGTTTGCCTTCACTGGACTTCTCCTAGTGTGGCTGGCCTGTCTCTCTTTTTATCCTTTCCTGACACATCACCTCAAGATTGAATTTCATCCTGTTTTCTATAGGAGACAGAACAGGCTGGCCTGGAAAGAAAAACATCCCTGCCGAGATTAGACGCTGAATAATTCCCGTTTCCAGTATCTAAAGGCAGAGGATTAGATTAAGAAATGAATAACATAATACTGTGCTCCAATTGTACTATATGAGCTCTCTTAACATGTGGCATGTTTAATGGAGGCCAGCCAAGGTGGTTCTTAGGAGTAAACGCTGAGTACTATATTGGTCACAGGCCCTGCAAACATAGGAGGAAGACAAGAGGAATAACTTAGCTTCACGGCAGAAAAATGACTTCTGGTGTTTCTTCCTACTCAGAGAGAAGCATTCAAAGTCACAACTTAAAGTAAGTGTGTGTGTGTGTGTGTGTATGTGTGTGTACATTCATTTGTGAGTGTGAATCATAGCATGCATGTGGGGGGCAGAAAACAATCTCGGGTGTTGGTTCTTGCCTCCCACCTGGTGTGAGACAGGGTCTCTTACTTTGTTTGCTGTTGCATGTTCCAGGATAGCTGACCAACACACTTCTGGGGAGTCTCCTTTCTTTCATTCCCATCTCTTTGGAGAGCACTAGGTTTCTAGGTGTGTGCTATGGTGCCTGGCTTTATGTCGGTCCTCATGCTTATGCAGCAATCGCCTTAACCAACCGAGCTCCCTTCCCAGCCCCTCAAGTAGGTTTTTATGGCTCAGATGTGGAATGTTTCCCATAGACTCATATATTCTCGCAATTGGTCCCAGATGATCCAAGCTGTTTTGGCAGGTTGTGGAATAATTTAGACATGACACATAGCTTTGGGCATTAGGGCCATATGGAAGGGGCCCAGTAAGTTGTAACCCTGCCTCGCTTCTGGCCCAAGGGCTCTACTTCTTCATCCACCCAGATTTGAGCAAGCTGCTTTATGGTTTTAGCTGCCTTGGACAGGAGCCAGTCTCCCATCATGCCTTTCCCAACATGAAATCGTTAGTGAAAAGAAATCCTCCATCTCATAAGTTGTTCCTGTCAGGGATTTTGTCCCAGCCACTAGCTCATTAATATCCATGTGATCACAAAACCAGAGATGCTCTTTTGATACAGCTAGCGTCTATAAGTAAGGAGCCAAAATACTGACATTTATTATTAAGCAGAATCAGCCTGAGTGCTGTGATTTCAATGAGAAATGTCCTTCAAGGGCACATAGATTTGAGCACCTCATGCCCGACTGGTAGCATTGGTTTGGAGAGACGTGGGAACTCTAGAAGGTTGTGCCTAGCTGGCGGAAGTGAGTTACAGGGAAGATGTGTGCTAGAGGATTTCTAGCCAAGTCCACTTCCTGCCCAATCTCTCTGCTTCCTGTTCTGCTGAGATCTAAGGAACTCCAGCGTCCTTCAAATTACGAGCTCCTGCTACCATGAATCCAGATGTTGCTCTGACTTCCTTGCCCCGAGACAATTGTACTCACTCCAGACTGTGATCCAAAACAAACCTTTCCTTCCTTCCTTCCTTCCTTCCTTCCTTCCTTCCTTCCTTCCTTCCTTCCTTCCTTCCTTCCTTAATTTTCTTCTTGTCCTGGTTTTTATCACAGTAACATAAAAAGTAACTAATAAGCTGGGTTTCTGCTTCCTATTTCTCTCAGACACAATTGCAGTATCTTTTACTGATCTATCCTTACCACTATAGGAGCTTTCTTATCTTTCCCTTACCATGTCTCCTTCCATTTCTCCTTTCTCTTCACCCAGAATGCTGCATTTAACTTTCAAACACAGCCTGAAAAATATCTAGTGTCACATGACTTGGAAAGTAGATTTTTTTTTTTTGTCTCTCATATTTCTCTGCTGCTCTGGGTCTCCTCATCTTTCTGGGGATAGATAATTCAGCCACCCCAAACAGAACATGTACTTCTCCAAGTGTCTCAGGTTAGCACAGTTGAATCTTGCTGCCTTGCGGCTAGCTAAGGTGAGGTAAAAATGTCACTTACCTATGCTGAAAGAATTCCCTTGCTTGTTTGCCAACCCTACAGAAAAGCCGAACTGCGACAGAGTGACTCTAGCATGTTGGTACTTGTCATATGGTGGTTTCCTACCTACTGGAATACTCCCTCCAAAAGGGAGAAGGAAGTCCATGCAACTTGGGAGGTACACAAAACCTCAGATGCCTGGGAAAGCAGAAATTTGGAAGATTCTTGAATCCCCTTTGGTTTCATAAAAGGAATGAATAAGAGCTGGTGGCAGAGACTCTGATCATTTCTGCTGCCAATTCCTGTTGAGCTGCCTGCAAGCTGTGTGGAGAGCTCCAGGGTTTCAGTTTTCTTGAGTTGGCACCTGTGTTTGTATGGACTTTTCGGCAACACAGGGGCTTTTAAGCCATCCCTTAGAAGCAGCTCCTCACTAACACTCCTCATAGCAATTGCAGTACAAACTCACCAGTTCACCACGCTGCATTTTCTTTTTTTCTTCCCTCTTGTATTTATTCTTCTTTCTTACACTACATCCTTGACCACAGCCTCTCCCTCTCTTCATTCCTCCTAGTCCCCCCCCCCCCATCCTCTGCTTCTTCGTTTCCCTTCAGAAAAGAGCAAGCCTCCCAGGGCTATCAGTTGAACGCGACATAACAAATTACAGAGACCAGTTACATACTCTTATTAGCAAAGCTGGATGAGGCAACCCAGTAAGAGGAAAAAAAGGTCCCAAATGCAGGCAAAAAAGTCAGAGACAGCCGGGCGATAGTGGCGCACGCCTTTAATCCCAGCACTCGGGAGGCAGAGGCAGGAGGATCTTTGTGAGTTTGAGACCAACCTGGTCTACAGACCTAGTTCCAGGACAGGCTCCAAAGCCAGGGAGAAACCCTGTCTCGAAAAACCAAAAAAAAAAAAAAAAAAAAAAAAAAAAGTCAGAGACATTCCCACTGTTAGGAGTTCCACAAAACCCACAAGCTAAACAAATTTGCAGAAGACCTAGCGCAGACCCAAACAGGCTCCGCAAATGCTGCCTCAGTCTCTGTGAGCCCCTATGAGTACTGCTTAGTTGATTCTGTAGGCAAAATTTTCCTGGTGACCTCAATACCTCTGGATTCTGTCCTTACCCCCTGTCTTCTGTGGGGTTCTCTGTGTTCCACCCAATATTTGGCTATGGGTCTCTGCATCTGTTCCTATCAGCTGCCAGAGGAAGTATATCTGATGACGATTGGGCAAGGCACTGACCTATGAATATAGTAGAATATCACTAAGAATCATTTCATTGACCTGGACAGTGGTGGTGCATGCCTTTAATCCTAGCACTCACTCAGGAGGCAGAGGCAGGCAGATCTCTGTGAGTTTGAGGCTAGCCTGGTCTATAAGAGCTAGTTCCAGTACAGCTAAGAACTGTTATACAGAGAAACCTTGTCTCGAAAAACCAAAAGGAAGAAGAGGAGAAGGAGAAGAAAGAAAGAAAAGAAAAGAAAGGAAGGAAGAAAGAATCATTTCATTGATTGAGTGATTTTTTTGCCAGTCATGTTTGGTTCTACCCTAGGTCTCTGGGCCATCCAGCTCCCAGATCCTGGCCATCCAGGCAGTGTCAGGCATTGACTCCCTCTCGTGGTGTGGGTCTCAAGTTAGACCAGTCATTGGTTGGTCACTCCCACAGTAGTAGTGTGCCACCTTTACCCCAGCACATGTACAAGCAGGACAAATTGTAGGTTGAAGGTTTTATGTCTGGCTTGGTGTCCCAGTCCCAACACTGGAAGTCTTGCCTAGTTACAAAAGATGGCTGGTTCAGGCTCCGTATTTCCCATTACTCAGAGTCCTCACTAGGGTCACCCTCATTGTCTAAATGTACCACATTTTCTTTATCCATTCTTTGGTTGAGGGGCATCTAGGTTGTTTTCTCTTTCTGGCAATTATGAATAAAGTTGCTATGAGCATAGCTGAGCAAGTTTCCTTGAGGTAGGATAGAGCTATCCTTCAGGTAGCGCTGGATCTTAAGGTAGACCAATTCCCAATTTTCTGAGAAACTGCCATATTGGTTTCCAAAGTGGCTGTACAAGTTTGCACTTCCACCAGAAATGGAGGACTGTTCCCCTTGTACAACATCCTTGCCAGCATGAGCTCTTGCTTGTGTTCTTCACCTTAGCCATTCTGACAGGTGTAAGATGAAATCTCAAAATAGCATGTAGAAGAAAGTAAACAGATTCATATCTATCACCCTGCATAAAACTCAAGTCCAAGTAGATCAAAGACATCAACATTAAATTGGATACAATGAACCTGATAGAAGAGAAAGTAGGGAATAGCATTAATTTATTGGCACAGGACTTTATGAACAAAATACCAGTATCTCAGGCACTAAGATTCATAATAAGTAGAACCTCATAAAACTGAAAAGCTCTGTAAGGGAAAGGATACTGTCAATAGGACAAAATGGTGGTCTACAGAATGGTAAAAGATTTTCACCAACTCCACATCTGACAGAGGGCTGATATCCAAAATATATAAAGAACTCAATGGGAGTTCTCCTTCACTGGCTGAAGACTATCTATGCCGAACAGCCCCAGTACAGCAGTTTAGCAGAATAACAGATACCAGAAAATTACCATAGCACACTGAGACTGCTACTCCCCACTAAACAGAAACTGATCCCAGTAATAAACTTTGATAACAAAGAAGAAAGAAAGAACTCAAGAAAGTAAACACCAACAAACCAAATAATCCAATTTAAAAATGGGGTACAGACCTACACAGGGAATTCTCAATAAAAGAATTGCAAATGGTTGAGAAACACTTAAAGAAATGTTCGACATCCCTAGACATCATGAAAATGCAAATTAAAGCTACTTTGAGATTCCATCTTACACCAAGTTGCATTTTTAGACAGTCATCACTTTGGTCTGTCATGTATGCCCTTTCTTGAATGAGTAGACGTGTATTGTGTGTCCCTGAGGGAAACACTCTCACACACAACAGCGTTTTTCAGCATACTTCTCATTCCCTTCAGCCAACATCCTTTCCTATTTCATTGAGCAGAAGGAAAGGCACCTACATAAATGACTATTGCTTCTAAGATTGCTTGAACTACTATCAAGGGCAATATTAGATATTTGTACAGGGAAAAATGGAAGAGATATAATAGTATTCTCTGTCTATTAAGCCAGTATTACAGAAAAAAATAACCCACAGCAATTGCTGGCTTCTCTAATGCAGTCCTCTCTCTACAGTGACAGTATAATCCAGAGTGGGGAGGTAGAACTTTTAGAGACCTTAAGATAAGCCAGAGAGGCACGTTTTATAGATTGAATTCTTCACCCAATCAAAAGGCAAGTGGAAATGTTGACCTAAATCCCAGGGACACAAATGCTTGAGTATGTGATGGACAGTGTTGTGTGAAGTGTCTGGATAGGAGAGGTTAATGGTGGCAGTGGGGACACTGGTTTTAAGTGAGAAGAGAGGTTTTGTTTTTGAGACAGTATCTTGCCTCGTTTTCTAAGCTGGCTTCAAATATCTGGATTCGAACTATGCTCCTGTCTCAGGCTCCAGAGTAGCTGAGGCTACAGCTGCATTTCAGTGTGCCCAGCAAAGGAAGATTTGGCTCAAATTTTAGCCCCTTCACTTACTAGCTCCACTTAAACCCTTAATCCCATCTCTTCTTGTCTCCCAAAGAACATGATTCTAGGCTGGAAATGTAGCTCAATGGTAGAGTATTTGTTTTGGCTTCCATCTCAGTACTACAAAGATAAATAATATAGAACACTTTTTTCTTACATCTTTGATTTCATCCTTTACATGTTGCAATAGCCAAGATTTTAAAAAGAAAGTGTTCTATTCTATCTATAGCTCCTTTTAGCCTTTGCCCATTTCCAATCTCCTTAGTGCAACAAGATTTCTTGAAAGAGCTAGCTCTATTTATTGTCCCCAATTCTACTCCCCTCCTCTCTTAAACCATCTTCACACAAGCTTTTGTTTCTATTACTCAACCAAAACAGTGCTTCTCAAGCCCTCTAGTGAGTCTCCATGTTTCAAAGCAAATGGCTGATTCAAATCATTTTGCTCAACACTTCAGTTGAATTCTGAATAGACGAACGTTCCTTCCTTCTCCTTGAACCACTTTCTTTCCTGGGATTCTAGTGTATACACACACACACACACACACACACACACACACACACACTCATACACCATGGTAAACCATATGTGTGGAAACCAGAGGACAAATGAGCAGAGTCAGTTCATTTCTTCCACCATGTGGTCTCTGGAGATCAAAACTGGATCCTCAGGCTTATGGGAAAGTACCTTTACCTACTGAGCCACACCTCTCTGGCCCAGTCTCTGACACTTTGTCACAGCAGAACAAAGACATTGTCTGAACAGGATTCCTAACTGCCCACTTCTCCGAAATCTGCCCATTTGTGCAGATGACAATTCTATGCTTCCAGTTGCTAAGTCTAAACCCTTGGAATCTTTCTTACTGGATGCCCTATAACTAAGGCGTCTGCAAAGTATGACAGACCCTTCTTTAGAACATCATTAGAATCTACTAGGCCTCCTGGCCCCCGTCACTACCTTAATCAGATTCAGGCCACTATCCTTTTTTACTCAGTCTCCACGCCCACTCCCACTTTGGGGCCCTTGCACTAAACTTTTCATCTGTATGCACAATGCAAATAACTGTAATACTATCCACTTAGATGTTCTACAGACTTCCGCTCAAACGTACTTCAGAGTTCTTCCTGATCCTCTGTTCTGAATACATCCCCAACATTCCTTTCTCCACCAAACCACCTCATTGTTTCGCTTGATCAATATCTCCACTGGATTTACTACGTCTTTTTGTTCATCTTTTTCTCTTTCCACCAGGACATACGTTTCTGACAGGACTTTATTCCTTGATCTGCTCACCAGCACTTAGAATACCTGGCACTTAATATTTAGTTAATATTTGCTAAATGGAGGAGTAACTAGACAATGAGCCTCTCCCTGAAGACCCCTCCACATAGACAGTGCCATGTAGGATGAACCCTGAGGAACACATGGACAAAAAAAGTTTGCTCATCCTAAATCCAACACATCCCAGTGAAAAGATGTGTCAAAATAAATATCAATTCGCAACTCATCTCCAGTTTTTATGTCTAGTCCTCCTAAATGGAAGTAGAAATTGTCATCTAGTGCACAAATGGGAAAAATGTTGGTGCTTACAGCTTATTAACTTTCCCAGAGGAATCCAATCAGCATGCAGCTTTTCATTTGCTTATTCCATCAACGAACATTTGTTAAGTGCTTCCCTCTGTCAATCACACTTTTAGATGGTAGAAAAATGATGTGAAAGATGCATGAATTTCCTGACCTTGATGAAATATAAACCCAGAGCAAAAACGATATTTTTTGTGTATTACTGCGACAGGGCCTTGTGTATTCAAAGCAGGCTTTGAGCTCAAGACATATGTGAGGATGAATTTGAACTTCGGATTCTCTTGCCTCCACTTGCTAAGTGCTGGGGTTATAGGAATGCACCATCACTTCTGGTCGAATTATCTTATAATCAAGAGATACTTGAAGAAGTTTTGCTGACTTGGTAGTAGATCCACTGCTAGCTCAGATAGATATTTCTGAAATGCAAATTTGGCTGGTGAGTGGGACCGCATTTTCTGCATTTCTAAAAAGCTCTCAGGTACCGTTGGTCTAATGAGCACACTTCAGTTAAGCCCCTGGTATAAAATGTACCGTCAAGGGAAATCGGAACTTCTACTCGTCCCCTTATCTATTCCCGTACCACAGAAAAGCAAGAAATGTAATTACCGCAGGTGAGGCAGCTTTCTAGGCATCGTGACTTGGGAGATCTTGCTGGGTATGGTAAACAGCACATGGGGTGGGGGAACTCCTAAAGCAGTGGGTATTCACATTAGGCTGGGAATCAACCCCAAAGTTGCAAGGTTACAACTACTGAAGAATTGCAGTTCCCAGGAAAGAGAAGTCTCCCTGTTATAGGGGATTACTATTTTAAATATTTATTTATTTTTATGTATATGTTAGGCTTGCGTGAATATGCACCACATGCATGCAGTTTCTGTGGCAACCAGAAGAAAGGATCAGAACTGGAGTTACCACTGGTTTTGAGACAGGATGTGGGTGCTAGAGACTAAACCCAGGTCCTCTGGAAGAGCATTTCTTATGCACTGAGCCATCACTCCTGCCTCTACAGGTGATTATTAAGGCCTGAAGACTTGGGAGAGGGGGACCAGAATCAGAGTGAGGCTATAAGATAGGGACTTGAGCTCAGGACACAGGGTAAGTCCTCATCACAGCATCATAAGAAGGTTGACCTTGAACCTGAACTAGAGGTCCTAAAATTTTTGGTGGAGTAGAGTGGAGGCAGAGCATCTGTGTGTAGTTTGGGGTTAAGTCATCTGAGGTGCCTCATGACCAGAGGAGGATTTTCAGGACAGGGAACTAAGCAGATTCTGTTATGCCTGAAGGAACCTGAGTACTGCAGGGTGTTCCCCTCTGAACTCCAGACTAGGCACAGACCACACCCAAGCACCAATTTCCTAGCACAAACCAAATGCAAAGAGATACTTTATTAAGCAAGGCAAAGAGATAAGGTGGCTAAATCTGAATCAGTCAGAAACAGCAGCAAATAGCTTTGCAAATGTTAATTTTAAGAGGGAAAAGGGCAGGAATGAGCTAGTATGTGTTGGTAAGTTCTGATTGGGTATTTTAATTAGGTTATTCAAAATGATGGATTTTGATTGCCAGACCTTGAGGTTTTGATAGCTGGACCTTGTTGATCAGTCTCAGGAATGAGTCAGTGGCCAAATAAGGGAATAGACCTTGGTGGCTAGCTTTAGAAAAGTAATTTAATGGTTTAGCAAGGGGGAGAAAGGTTAAAAACAAAACCAGTGGGCACCATGTTTGCCATGCTCTGGTCTGTGTTTGCCTTGCTCAGGCTTGCTAGAGCCCTTCAAAGTCCCTCTGAGAAATCCTTAGAACTCACAAAAACATAGAAAATGTCTGGAAATTTGTTTCCAATGGCATGGTACCAAACAGGAAATTTAACATTGATTATTGACCAAAGATAATGCAAAAACATTCCATTGATTTTTTTTTTTTGTGATCTGCCAGGCTAAAAACCATGTGGCTATGAACTAATAAGAAGAAGAAAGAGATAGGAAGACAGATCTGCTGAGAGAGGACTTATAGAAGAGACTGACAATAGAGGATAGAGTGTCTGCTGTTTACCAACAATGCCCCTGATGAAAGAAGGAGAAACGCAGGACAAACAGAAGGAAGCCAGAACCACACAATGGGAGTAAACCAATGCACTCTGAGTGAAGTTTAGAAAGAAGGGAGTCCTGTGCTCTAGGGTCTTACACATTCACCGATCAGAGTGGCCAAGAGAGGCTGAATGTCTCCTTCAAAGCTCTGTTCATTTGGAGGCTGTACTTGGGAGAAGTGCTGGTCTAGGGCATTTCTTGTATAGAGCCTGGTAAGTGTGGGTCCATAATACAGCTCTGCCACCTTATTTCTCAGGGTCACTCTATTATCATCTGTAAATAAATGATAAACCACCCATATCATGGAACTACGGTGAAAAATACATTGCTCTATGCATTGAAAATGCCTGGAACACAGCTAGGCGCATTGTTATCGTTCAGTCAACATTACAGCTCCTGTTCCTGCCACAACAGGAAGAGATGAAAGGACCATGAGAGTTCACAGCCCCGTTTGTGCTCAATTATTACTTCTATTCTATATCTAGCTCCTTTGAAATGGAAGTAAGCCGTTTACATCCGTCTGTAACAATTCTTCTCAACCTATTTGGTAAGATTCATTTCCACTGTTGTGTGTTGGATAAGGAGAAAGTTACCTGCAGGAAGACAAAGGATGAAAGAAGTTGGATTTTTCACTGTCACCGAAGAGAGTTACAAATAAAACAAGAGTGAACTTTGTGGTATTGGATTGAACTTAGAGATGTTGATACAAATTCAAGGTGTATTCTTTTTCTGCTCCTGGCAATAATCATGTATCTACTGGCTTAAGAGGAACAAACAGAGCTCGGAGATGTGTTTCCATTGGTAAAGTGCTTGCCTTTAAATTATTATTATAAAGGCAACAATCTGCGCCTTTATAATAACAGTACTGGGGTCTCAGAGTAGAGAAAGTGAAGCAGTTCAGTTTCCAACCTTGCAAAGATGGATATCAAACTAAAGAAAAGGCAAAAATGGCTGTGTGCCAATGTGGCACAAAACAGTGCTTTTTATATACCTACTTATATTTATCTGCTCTCCTTAGTTCTCCTTATCTGAATTCTCCAGAGAAGTACAATCTTCTGGACATCTAACATTGTCCCTTCTCCAAGCTCCCCAACCTATTGGTTCAGGATGCAGAGCTTTACCTAATGTAGATGCCAAGGCTTGCGATTCCCTCCATTTCTGATATGTGGACTAAGTCATATGGCTGACTTCTCTAACTTTTCAATCTGAAAATGAACTGAGAGCCCCTAGCTAGACAAGCAGGCACCAGCTGTCCACTAAAACAGACAGGGGCCTACTGCTTCCTGCTTATCTCTGATACGCTGATGAGTTCTAAATGCACCTCATATTGAAAAGAGAGAATGATGATTAATTTCTTATGTGGAGCATGCACAAAGTCCCAGATTTAATCTCCAGCAGTGGTACACGCCTTGTGATCCCAGCACTCAGGAGCCGTGGAGACAGGATAATCAGAAATTCAAGGCCATTTCTGGCTACACAGCAAGTTGAAGGCTAGCTTGGGTACTCAAGACGCAATTTCAAACACACAATCAAATGAAAGCCACAAATATATTACTTTATGGTACTGGAGGAAAGTAATCTAAAATCACAGGCTGTGTTCATCCTGGAAGCTTAAGAGGAGAATTAGTTTCCTTTCCTTTTCTAGTTGCTGGAGGTTGCCTGCAAGCCTGGGGTGGTTATCTTTTCATCTGTCTTTTACTCCGAACCCTGCTTCCATTCTCACTTCTTTCTGCAAGTGGCACCTTCCTTTGCCTCTCACTTGTGATTGTTTCAGATCTTCCGTGGTGATGCCAGATCATTTGCACACCGCAATGACGTTCTTAGATTGGAAGGTGGAGGAATACGAGCAGTCTTCGCACAATTGTGGGACCGACAAGAGTCAAAGCAACAAAGCAGAACATATACACCAGGAAGTAAAAAAAAGGAGAAGCTCAGGGAATTAAGGGAGGCGATAGAACAGCCAAAACGCATCAAGACAGCTCAGAGAAAGCATAAGTTAAGCCTGGAGAATGTAGTCAGCCAAATCATAATAAAAGATTGGCAGTTTTCCCTGCAGGAGAAACACATAGTTCTTGGAAACTTGCACTCTACTAGCAGGATTTGGTCAGAAAGTGACTCTTGCACGGCAGCCCAGCGTCAGGGAAGAAACCCTGTTCACTGTCTCTTAAGAGTGCTATTGCCAGGATCCTTCTTCTTAGGGACTGAATTAGGCTCAGAAAATGAAAAAAAAAAAAAAATTCAGGATCCCAAGAGGCAACCTACTGTAGTTACTGGGTGGATGGCAGGAGAGACAGTCTTAGAAAGCTTGGATGTTTATCACCCCTAGAGCAAGTCACTACGTGCCTGGCCCATAGACAGGAACACTGTTGAAGTTAGTACTGGCACAGAGTGCACATTTAAAGAACTCATCTAGAATAAATGCAGGTCTTTGGCAGACGGCACAGCTTCACAAGCCATGCCCAGTAAGGATGAGAAGTGAAGCTTGACCAATGTATAGGACCAAACTTTGTGGTGAAAGCAGAGAGGAATTATGATATATATCAGTCAGGACCCAGAGTCCCTCCATATTTGGTAGATTCCAATAGAGGACCAGAAAGTAAGTTTCTCCCATCTAAGTATGTCAATGAGGATAAATCATCCAACTCACTTTTCTTAATTTTTATCTATTTTCTTATTTAGTTTTATTATGTGCTTGGATTTTATGCTCTTATTCTTTCCTCTTTCACTTTTGTCTCATGTATGTATGCACGTATTATGTATGTCCAGAATGGCCTCAGATTCATTATGTAGCTAAGGGTGACCATAAAAATTCTGATCCTTTGGCCTCCAACTCCTAACTGCTGGGATTATAGGTATGAGCCAAGGAGCCCCATATTGTGTGGTGCTGGGGAGGAACACAGGGCATGCTGGCCAAGCACACTCTACTGATTAAGCAGCACCCTTAGCCCCTCCTCTGGTACTTTCAAATCATTTCTTCTTCTTCTTCTTCTTCTTCTTCTTCTTCTTCTTCTTCTTCTTCTTCTTCTTCTTCTTCTTCTTCTTCTTCCTCTTCCTCTTCCTCTTCCTCTTCTTTCCCTTTTCATGCCATCCTTTTTTTCATGTTAACACTGTCCTTTACAAAAAATTATTTTATTGTTATTTTTCTTGTGAGTGTTAATGACCTGGACCCCATTATGTGTGGCCCGGCTGCCCTGAACCCCACGTTAGCTGTTGGCTTTTTAGTTTGTTATTTTCTCCTTTTATGTTTTACTGCTATTGGTGATAAGAGCTATTAAAATTTTGCTTATTTTATTTATTTTTATTTACTTCTATTATTGTTTTCTGTGGGTGGGTATTTTACCCACATGTGTGTCTGTGTACCGTATGCAGGCCTGGTGCTGAAAGAGGCAAAGAACTGGAGTTATAGATGGTTGGGAACCATAGGTACTGGGAATCACATCTTAGTACTCTGGAAAAACAGCCAGTGTTGTTAACTGCAAAGCCCTGTTAGTTGGTCTTTATTATATTGATGTATCTGTTTTATGCTGTTTCTGGGGTTTGTTTCCTTCTCTGTGAGCAGTACTGGAGATTGAGCACTCCTTAGGAGAAAAAAAACTCATCTAAAATAGAAAAATAAATCTTTCACAATAAATTATCAAAATCTTAGAAAAGATTACATAGGAAATAGAAAATAAACAAAGCCACATGACCCCTCCAGAAGTTCAGAACTCTTCAGGAACCACACATATTGAAATAGATATTTTGGAAATGACATATGATTACAAAGAAGATACAAATGAACACTTGGAAGTTAAGGAAGATGTTAGAAGGTATGAAAAAGTAAGTCAATAAAAAAAAAGAGATTCTGAAAAAGAACAAATATAAATCAGGGAAATAAAATATTGAATAAGAAGCTGAGATATAGCTCAATTAGTAGTGCTTACCTAGAATGTATAAGCCCTGTGTTCAACCCCCTAGATCACATAAAGCCTGGTGTAATGACATACATCTATGATCTCTGCATTTGGGAGATGGCAGTGGGAGAATCAGGAGTCAAAGATCAACTTGGATTACATGGTACATTTGAGGCTAGCCTGTGATGCACAGGATGCCAACTGCAAAAATAAGTCAAACAAACCATTCAGTTGAAGCTCTCACTTAGATCAAGTAGAAGAGAGAAGACCAGGTAATAAAAACCAGTTTAATGAATTATCAAATTTAGAAGTAAAGAAACAATAAGAAATTATAAACAACATACAAGAGATCTATGGAACCTCAAATACCAAATTTATGGTAATTGCCATAGCTGAAAGTGCTTAACCAATGACTAATGACATAGCAAATCTATTAAGTGAAATACAAGAAAATTTCCCAAACTATTTTTAATGTCTTATTCGTTCATTTATTTAGAGTGTAATTCTATATATGCACACATGTGTAGAGGTTAGAAGAGGAGTTCAGATGTCCTCCTCTATAACTCTTTTCTGTATTCCTTTGAGACAAGTTCTCTCCCAGAACCTGGAGACCATATTTCTTTTCTTGGCTGGTAGCCAGCAAGGCCCAGCAAAAAATCTTGCTCCCCCTCACAATGCTGAGGCTCCAGAAACAGGCAAGAAGATATCAACTCGAGCCCTCATGGTTGTGTGGCAAACATTCTTAGCTACTGAGTCATATTTCCAGTCCATTCCTGCATCTTTAGAATGATGTTTGTATTGAGGTAGAAGAGGAAAAATACCAAGTCACTATACAGGTAAGCCCATATTTCTCAGCAAAAATTCTTTGGGCCAGAAGGGCATGGGATGGTATATTTCTGGTCCTGAATGAAAATCAATGCCAACCTTGCTAACATTGTCCAGAAAAGTTATATCTCAGAATAAAATAAATAATAAAGGTATTCCAAGGTGAGAAAAGACTAAAGCAACTCTTGCCCACTAAACCAATACTATAGAAGACACTTGAATGAATTTTTCATATAAAGACGTAAAAAGCAAACAATAAAAAGACACAGCAAAGTAACAAGTAAAAAAAAAAACTAGACAGAAAGACAGAGACTGGAAAGAATCAAGCAGGATTAACTGAGTAAATCACCATGCCTGGAAGAGGAATACAGAGGAAAAAAAAAATGAACAAAACTTCAAAATAAGGATAAGAAAAGGAGTGAGAAGATAGAAATTAAGAGAGACCTTTAGATGTAATTCTGAATGTAAATACTCTTCATTTTCAATTAAAAGATCAGGTGGTTGATTTAGTAATCAAGACCCAACAATAGGCTGGCAGGAAGTAATTTATCTCATCGTGATCTGCATGCAAATTGAAAGTGGAAAAAAATACAGTCCAGGCAAATGGGATCCAAATGGAAACAGAAGCAACTGCACTCAAATCTGAAAAAGTTAGGCTTCAAGACAAAATGAGAAGAGAAAAAGAGTCACAGTCTATTAACAAAGAGAGCAATCCAAGAAGATACAATGATTAGGTTATGTGTGCTTGTGCATGCCCATGAGCACTAAACATCACAGAACTAAATTTTTTAAGTCAAAATCTACAGCACATAAATGGAGAAGTAGTCTGTGATGCAATAATGGTGGAGGACTTCGGTTTCCAACTCTCACCAACAAATAAGTCAGCCAAAAACATTACCAAAGAAATACCAGAGTTTCATTAACTCTGGAGGTGTGTGGCTGGAGAGATATCTCAGCAGTTAAGAGTACATGCTACTTATCCTAGTTAGGATTTCTATTGCAGTAATGGAACACCATGACCAAAAGGCAAGTTGGAGAGGAAAAGGTTTATTTGGCTTACATTTTCGTATCTATGTTCATCACTGAAGGAAGTCAGGACAGGAACTCACACAGGACAGGAACCTGAAGGCAAGAGCTGATTCAGAGGCCATGGAGGGTGCTGCATACTGACTTGGTCCTCATGGCTTTCTTAGCCTGCTTTCTTATATACCCCAGGACCACCAGCCCAGGGATGGCACTACCCGCAACAGACTAGGCTTTCCCCCAATCAATTACTATTTAAGAAAATGCTCTACAGGCTTATCTGTAACCCAACCTTATGGAGATATTTTCTTAATTAAGGTTCCTGCATCTCAGATGACTTTTACTTATGTCAAGTTGACATAAAGCTATGTAGCATATCCCTCTTCCAGAGGACCAGAGTTCTGTTCCTGTTGACTGAGGTTTCTGTCCCACCCAGTCCTGCAGCCATTAAGTTTCAAAGAGTCGCACAGAGGTCTACATTAGTTAAAAACTGATTGGCCCATTAGCTCAGGCTTCTTATTAACTAATTCTTATAAATTACATTAGCCCATAATTCTTGTCTTAGTTAGCCACATGGCTTGGTACCCTTTTCAGCAAGGCAGTCACATCTTGCTTCCTCTGTAGCTGGGTCGCAACTGCAGACTGAGCTTTCCTATTTCCAGAATTCTCCTGTTCTTGTTGCCCCACCTCTACTTCCTGCCTGATTGTCCTGCCTATACTTCTTGCTTGGCTACTGGCCAATCAGTATTTTATTAAAATATGATTGGCAGGGTACAAACCATTGTCCCACAGCATTTCCCCCATTTTTTATGCTCCAAGGGCTTTATTTTCTCAGGCGTAGCAAGCAACACTTAGCAGGGGAGCTGAAAGGGAAGCTGGGAAACGATGGCCTCAGTATGGGTCATTAAAGGGATACAGAGGGTGTCCAGCATCTCTGGGGACCATCTTCCCATCCATCTGAATGTTCTGAAGGATATGCGAAGGAGTGACGCTTTTGAGGACACAGATTACTTTCCACTGAACCTGCCATCTGAGCAAGATCTGGGCTGGAGACCGGCCATGTTTTTCAGCAAGTGCCAAGACCACTGGATCCTCAAGCAGGACTGGCTCGCTGGGATGGCGCCAAGCACGATCAGAGGATCCCAAAGGGCTATACGCAGTCACCTCCAAGCCTCGTGCTTGACAGTGGGCAATGAGCTCATTCTGGGCCAGGTATGGATGGCATTCCACCTGCAAGACAGCTGGGCACACAGAGGCCACACTGAGGATATCATCAATCTGCCGACTGTTGAAGTTGGACAAGCCCAGTGCTTTCACCAGCCCCTTTGCCACCAGTGCCTCCAGAGCCTTCCAGGTGTCCTTATAGTGGATGGAGTCATATCGCATGGTCCCATCGGCATTCTTGGGAAAGGGATTGTCTCCCCGCTCGAAGGCATGAGGCCAATGTATCAAATAGAGGTCCAGATACTCCAACTGGAGGTCAGCCAGTGTCTTCCGAAGGGCACCTTCTACATCCTCAGGGTGGTGCTTAGTGTTCCACAGCTTGGATGTCACAAACAGCTCCTCTCGAGGCACTGCCTTGCCTGGTCCCACATTCTCCTTCAGGGCCTCCCCAATCTCGGTCTCGTTGCCATAGACAGCAGCACAATCAATATGACGGTAGCCTACACTAAGGGCGTGCTTGGTGGCTGCTTTCACCTGGCCAGGCTCACTCTTCCATGTCCCCAGCCCAATCAGAGGCATCTTCTGTCCAGTGTGCAGGAGGACACAGGAAGCCATCGTCTCCTTGGCAGTGAGCGCAGGCTGCGGAGAAGACAATGTGGCTAGAATTGAGCTCAGCACTCCCCCCATTTTTAAAAAAAAAAAAAACACAAGAACTCTGAATCTAATATCCTTTGGGAGGCAGAGGCAGGCAGATCTCTGTGAGTTCAAGGACAGCCTGGTTTACAGAGTGAGTTCCAGGACAGCCAAAGATACATAGAGAAACCCTGTCTCACCAGGACAGGCTCCAAAGCCACAGAGAAACCCTGTCTCGAAAAATCAAAAAAAAAAAAAAGCCAAAAATTAAAAGTAAAAATAAAAGAAATACAATTTAAAGTAAAGCCACATAAAGATGGTAAATACACAGAGTCTGGATACTGTATGTTATTATGTTGTCTTTGAATTGCTTGACAGCTGAGGAAGGAGTAACAGCTGCTAAAAGACATTTGAACATAAATGCTGCTGGATTAATAAAACATAAATATTTTGAAAATACCTTGACTTCAAAATTGAAGTCAAAAGGTATGTTACTTTGGAGAAGAGCCTTTGTTTTTGTTTCCACAGGAAATGAGAGGCTATGGATTTATTCGGGGTTAAGAAAAATCAAGTTTGATCAAGAAGACACCCTGAGAAATCTCTGATAGGAGCAGATGGCCCAGATGTCTGAGTTCTACATCCAGAACAGATTCAAGACTGATATGTGAGATGATCAAGCCTCACAGGATACTCCAGTCATGACTTGATTATAATTCTAAATTTTCTGTAGGTCCCCATAAGATTATCAGTGCTCCCAATCAGCAGGAAGTTGCCTGGAAAACTACACCCTCATTCTCAAAAAATTGACTATGTATATTTTCCTTTGTTTAGAATATTTGTTATAAGTTGTTATTGATAATGGTCAGGAAAAGAGCTAAGCAAAGTATATTAGATTCAGAGTTCTTATTTAAAAAGGGGGGGAGTGCTGTGGGAAAATGATTTGTACCCTGTCAATCATATTTTAATAAAATGCTGATTGGGCAGTAGCTAGGCAGGAGTATAGGCAGAGTGACCAGGGAGGAAGTAAAGGTGAGGCAATGAGAATGCTGGGAAGAGGGAAGTGCAGTTGCAGTCCTGACCCAGATGCAGAAGAAGCAAGATGTGACAGCCTCGCCGAATAAAGCACCGAGCCACGTGGCTAACATAGAAAAGAATAATGAGCTAAAATAAGATTTAAGAGTTAATAAGAAGTCTGAGATACCAGGCCATCAGTTAATAACTAATGTAGCCCATTGTGTGATTTCTTTGGGACTTAATGACTGCAGGAACCAGGCAGGACAGAAAATCTTGGTCAACATGTTCCTAACACCATGTCAGCCTGTTCAAAACTGCTTGTAACTCCAGCTCCAGGGATTCTAATGCCATCTTCCCACACTGTACTCAAGAGCTCAAACCCATAAAAATAAATACTATAGGTCATATTGACTTAATAGGCATCTACAGAAGATTCTGCCTAGTAGCTGTTTCTTGCCACACCCTAGCCACAAAACTAAATTACAGTCCAAGTAAATAAAATTAGAGGCAAAGATATCATTGAAATCTAGAGGATCATTACAGGCTATTTGAAAAATTGTATGCCACAAATTGGAACATCTAAGAGAAATGGACAAATTTTTAGGTAAGTATGACCTTCCAAAATTGAACTGAATGGATTGGATACATTACAAATTCAATGACAATAATGAACAATGAAATTGCAGCTATCATAAAAAGGAAAAAAATCTACCTACAAAGGAAAGTCCAGTACCAGATGGATGCACAGGAAAAAAAACCTAGTATCAACACTCCTCAAACTATTTCACAGCTGAGAAAGGACAAAACAAGCTTCCAAAGCCTTTCTATAGAGCTAGTATTCCACTCATAACAAAATTTGATCAAGACAGAAGAAAATGATAGCCTATGAAAAATAATAGGTGCAAAATCAGCAATTGTATATCTATTAACTAAATGCAGCAACTGTATTAGTTATCTATTATGGTTTAACAAATGACCCCAAAACTTAGCCTTATAAATAGCACACGCTATTATCTCTTTTATCCCCACTTTCATAGCTCAGTCTGATCTCATACTCTCTATGAAATCCAGGGTTTGAACTTGCAACCTTCCTGTCTCAGTCTTTGTAGAGTTAACTGAGTTAATTGTATGCTGGGCATCAACACACACACACACACACACACACACACACACACACACACACACAATTTTTTTTAAAGATCCAGGTACTGGCAGTCAGAAATATGAGTATAATTAGTCTAAATCATCCCATTGGAGTTTCTTACAGAGCTACAAACAAAATATTGGCTGGGGACTTTATCCTGTGAAGGTTTAAAAGGAGCAGAATCTATGTCCAAGTTCACATTCTTGGTAGCATTCGGTTTCTCAGAGGCTGTTGGACAGAAGGCCTCAGTTACTTGTTGGCTATTGGCCATATGCCACCCTTCAGTTTCTTGCCACATAAGTTTCTCCATTTGAAAATTCATACTGTATCAGCTGGATTCAGCAGAGAAAGTAAATGAGAGAGAGAGAGAGAGAGAGAGAGAGAGAGAGAGAGAGAGAACTCATCCTCAAAGGGCAACTCCTTTCATGCTTTTTTCCATTTCCTTTTTTCTTTCAAGACTGGGGCTCTGACTGGCCTAGAAATTGCTCTATAGAGCAGGCTAACGTCAGACTCTGCCTTCTGAGTGCTGGAACCAAAGGCATGTGCACTATGCCTGACTTTACTTTTTCTAAATTCTTCTTGCTATGGGAAAGTCACTAATTTCAACACCTACCCAGAGTGAGGACATTAATAACAGAGGTTAAGATCACTGGGAGCCACAGATGAACAGTATACCTTCAGCTCCTCCAATAATCACCATCTGATGCAAATATTTTCCCAATCCTCATGCCCCTCAGAATCTTCTGATTACCAGATCAGTTTAGAACCCAGGAGTCTTGTCATCTAAATAGGAAATTCTTCAGATATAGTTACATTTGGAGACCCATAAAATGAAAGAGACAAGCTGTCACCCCATGCAAAACAAAGAAAATTTTCTCGCAAATAATGGTGAATCAGCCCATCAAAATCCCAGCAAAATTCTTCAAAGACCTCAAAAGAACAGTACTCAACTTCATATGGAAAAGCAAAAAACCCAGTATAGCCAAAAAAAAAAAAAAAAAAAAAAAAAAAAAAA
>NW_026068148.1:2789746-2823341 GCF_014885135.2 Alexandromys fortis
AAAAAAAAAAAAAAAAAAAAAAAAAAAAAAGCTGGACAATAAAAGAACTTCTGGAAGCATCACAATCCCTGACTTCAAATTCTACTACAGAGCTACAGTACTGAAAACAGCCTGGTATTGGTATAAGAACAGACAGGAGCACCAAGGGAACCGACCAGATATCAATCCACACGTCTTCAAACACCTGATTTTTGATAAAGGAGCAAAAAATATCAAATGGAAAAATTTAACAAGTGGTGCAGGCATAGCTGGATATCAACATGTAGAAGAATGAAAATAGACCCACATCTATTACCATGCACAAAACTCAAGTCCAAATGAATCAAAGAGCTCAACATAAAGCCAGCCACACTAAACTTTATAGAAAAAAAAAGTGGAAATACACTTGAACACATTGGCACTGGAGACCACTTTCTAAGTATAACCCCAGCAGCACAGACACTGAGAGCAATAATTAATACATGGGACCTCCTGAAATTGAGATACTTCTATAAAGCAAAGGACACTGTCAGTAAGACAAAATGACAGCCTACAGAATGGGAAAAGATCTTTACTAACCCCACATCAGACACAGGTCTGGTATTTAAAAGATACAAAGAACTCAAGAAATTGGTCACCAAAAGAACACATAATCCAATAAAAAAAATGGAGTAAAGACCTAAACAGAGAACTCTTAACAGAGGAATCTAAAATGGCTGAAAGACACTTAAGGAAATGTTCAACATCCTTATCATCAGAGAAATGCAAATTAAAGCAACTCTGAGATTCCATCTTACACCTGTAAGAATGGCCAAGATAAAAAAACTGATGAAAATTTATGCTGGAGAGGTTGTGGGGAAAAGGGAACCCTTTGCATTGCTGGTGGGAATGCAAGCTGGTACAGCCCGTTTGGATGTCAGTGTGGCAATTTCTCAGAAAATTGTTGAAATAGGAGCGGCGGGGCTGCGTCCCCAACACCCCGGCCGCTTGGCTAGCTCATGCCCGAAATAACAACACACAAACTGTATTCAATTAAACACTGCTTGGCCCATGAACTCTAACCCTTACAGGCTAATTCTCGCACCTGGACTAGCCCATTTCTAATAATGCGTGTAAGCACCCCAAGGTGCGCTTACTGGGAAGATTCTAGCCTCCGTCCATTGTGGGTCTGAGCTTCATGCGTCTGCCTCAGAGCGCAGAGCTGTTGGGTCTACCTGGGAGGGCTGAGCATGGCGTCTCTGCTCCAGCAGAGCTGTTGGGTCTCTCCAGGAGCAGAGCAGAGTCTGACCTCACTTCCTCTTCCGCCCAGCATCCTATTCTGTTTATTCCACCCACCTATGTTCTAAGCTATGAGGCCAAGCAGTTGGTTTATTATAATTAATCAATTACCTTCCTCCATCAGAAAATTAGGAAACAACCTTCCTCAAGACCCAGCAATACCACTTTTGGGTCTATATCCAAAGGATGCTCAATCGTGCCACAAGGACATGTGCTCAATTATGCTCATAGCAGCATTTTATGTCATAGCCAGAATCTGAAAATAACCTAAATGCCCCTCGATTGAAGAATGGATAAGGAAAATGTGGTACATATACACAATGGAGTACTATACAGCAGAAAAAATAACATCTTGAATTTTGCAGGCAAATGGATGGAGCTAGAAAACATTATTTTGAGTGAGGTCACCCAGACAAAGAAAGACAGTTATCATATGTATTTACTCATGGATGGTTTTAAAACATAAAGCAAAGAAAATCAGCCTACAAACCACAATCCCAGAGAAGGCTGGTTTTTTTTTTTTTTTTTTTTTTTTTTTTTTTTTTTTTTTTTTTTTTTTTTTTTTTTTTTTTTTTTTTTTTTTTTTTTTTTTTTTTTTTGTTTTTCGAGACAGGGTTTCTCTGTGGCTTTGGAGCCTGTCCTGGAACTAGCTCTTATAGATCAGGCTGGCCTCGAGCTCACAGAGATCCGCCTGCCTCTGCCTCCCGAGTGCTGGGATTAAAGGCATGCACCACCATCGCCTGGCTTGCAATTTCTCTTTTATTTTCCTTTCCTCTTTCTTTCCTTCTTTCCTTTCTCTGTTTATTTCTTTCTCAGAGTCTTGCTGTGTAGCCCTGGTTGGCCTGGGACTTGATATAAAGATGAGGCTCATCTCAAACTCTTAATGATCCTCCTAAATCTGTCTCTTGAATGCTGGGATCACAACTGTGCATCACTGTATTCGTTGGGGTTCTATAGAAGAACAGGATTGATAACATGAATATATATATTAAATGGGGATTTATTTGATGGGCTTGCCAGACTGGGAGCATATATTAGTTACTTTTCTATGGCTGTGATGAAACAATTTATAGAAGGAAGGATTTATTTGGACTAATGGTCCCAGAGGGATAAGAGGAAGTATGACAGCCAGAAAGCATGCCGACTAGAAGAACAACTGACACATCTTCACCACCAGCAGGAAGCAGAGAGGGTGCACCAGGAAGGGCTCATGGCTTTTTTCAAAGCCTCAAAATCGGCTCCAGTGACATGCTTTCACCAACAAGGCCACTCCTCCTAAGCCACCAGAAACCTGGAGAGCAAATGTTCAGATGCCCAGTGGTTAGTCCAATGTATTCACACTGGAGAGGTTAAGAAACAGTAGCTGCCAAGTCCATGAAGCTGGATGTCTCAGTGGTCCTGGACTGGCCCTGAAGGGCTGGTTGAATGATGCCTGGCAAGATCTTTAGTTACTAATTGAATCCTGAAAAAACTGTGTTCTGGTAGGAGTAAAAGAATGTAGCGGCTGCAGTGGCAGCCATGACAGGATACTCAAAAAGTCACTAGCGAAATGTTAAAAAAATAAATCAAGAGCAAAGCTTTTCCCGTAGACCTCTGTTGTTTTATCCTTGGCACAATGGTTCCACCTTAATCTACTGCTATTTCAACCAGCAATTGCAACTCTGCAGTTACTGGCCTGCTTCTCTTTTGGCTACTCAGGAATTCCTTGCAGAAATTCTGTTCCCACAGTCACTGGTTCTGTTGCTACTGCTAAAGGTAGCATTAACTAAATCTCTATCATTCTATTTATAAATAAGACTTAAGATTCAAAGGCCTTTTTGAAAACCTGCCAGCTCAGAGAGGCTGGGTTGCAGCTAACCTCTCCTTGCTGGCTTCTGAAAGATCCATGCTTCTGCTTTGCCAAACCAGACAAACCTGTGCCACTCCAAATCCCTCCCTATTACTTCCGGTGCATCTCTCTATCTCTTTCAGGTGCCCTCTGATGCTCTATGATTATGTTCTGTCAGCTAGTTGCTAACTCAGCCTCCTGACCCAAGGTTAATTTCATTTAATCAAAGCAAATTCAAATTCAGGGTTCACAGTGCAATGGACTGTACCCCAACAGATGTCTTTTAATCCAGGTCACTAGAAAGTACCACCCACATTTAGGGTGAGTCCTTCCACTTCAAATAAGTTGATCAAGAAACTCCCTTAGAAGTATGCCTGGCAGTTTAGATCTTAGTAGATTCAAAATGCAAAGAAGCTGAAAAACAGATTAACTATCACAATGACCATGGCTACAGGAAGCTAGTTAATTCTTCAGTATCTTTTATTCCCTGGATCAATTTTTGGTTCCATTACATTTGAAATTTCTCCTCTTGTGGCTGGAGATGTGACTCAGTTGGCAGAGAGAGTCCTTGCCTATCATACACAAGGCCCTGGGTGCAATCTTTTGCATAGCATGAACTGGGCATGCCAATACGTTGTTCAGACGGTGGATGGGGGCAGATGAGAAGTGTGAGATCATTTTTGAACTTGAAAGTGAAAGGTTGAAAGACAGAATACTTCCAATGATCAAAGATTTCAATGACCAACCAGGCAACTTGACTAAATGACCAGAAAATCAAACACAAAATTTGAAGAAGCAAAGGAAAAAGACCATGGGAAAGAGATGAAATTGAAGCAAAAAAAATTAATAAAACCACAACATTAAAAAATCCTCCACTCTTTATTTCAGAAAGTGGCAGTCCTCTAAATGGGGAGACAACAAAGCATGGCCCATCAATTTGAGACAGTACCAATTTCCTCCACCTACATTAAGGCTGCATGAGGCAACCCAGCATGGGGAATAGGCTCCCAAAATCCAGCTTAAGCTCCAGGAACAGGTCCTTGTTGTCAGGGTTTCTGTCCTGACTGGTCTCTGCAATCGTTAAGTCCCCCCCCCCCCCAAATCACACAGAGGTCTACATTAGTTATAAACTGATTGGCCCATTAGCTCAGGCTTCTTGTTAACTCTTATAACTTATATTAGCCCATTATTTTTGTCTATGTTAGCCACATGGCTCGATACCTTTTTCACCAAGGCAATCACATCTTGCTTCTTCTGTGGATGGATCAGGACTCCAGAGGAATGGGCTTTCCTCTTCCCAGAATTCTCCTGTTCTCATTGACTCTCCTCTACTTCCTGTCTGGCTGACTCGCCTATACTTCCTGCCTGGTTACTAGCCAATCAGTGTGTATTTAAAATATAATTGACAGAATATAGACATTTGTCCCACACCAGGTACTGATCCCACTGTCATGAGCCCCATGAACAGACCAAGCTATACAACTGTCACCCACATCCAGAGGACCTAGGACAATCCCATGCAGGCTCCCTAGATGTTTGGTCCAGAGTCTGTGAGATACCACAAGCTCAGGTCAGTTGTTTCTGTGGAATCCTGACCCCCACCCCCCCATCATGACCTTAAGGGCCCCAGCTCCTACAATACCTCCTCCTTTTCAACAGGACTTCTGGCATTCGGCCCAGTACTTGGTTGTGGAGCTCTGCATAGGCTTCCATCAGTTAGTGGATAGAGAATTTCTAATGACAATTAGGGTAGTCACTAATGTGATTATAGGAGATGGCCAGTTCAGGTACTCTTTCCACTGTTGCTGTTGCTGGGATCAGATTTGTGGATTCCTGGGAGTTTTCCTGGCACCATAACCCTGTGATAGTACCCCTATCAAGACCCCCCCCTCTCTCTTTGGTTTTTCGAGATAGTGTTTCTCTGTAGTTTTGGAGCCTGTCCTGAATCTAACTCTTGTAGACCAGGCTGGCCTCGAAATAACAAATATCCACCTGCCTCTGCCTCCCACCTGACTAAGGCATCTATCTCTTTCATTACTCTCCCCCGACAGCCAGCCCAAACAGATCCTTCATGTTCCCATCACCCCTCCCCACACCCTCCATTTACCCAGGAGACCAGAAGATCTCTTCTATTTCTCATTCTCGGGGAACTGTGGTGGGTTTATAAAATAAATGAAAAAAATAAAACAAAAAAACAAAAATAAGGTAACAAAATATATACACACCTATTTCTTATTCACAACCTTAGCCCTCCCCAACTTCTATGGGTAATCAACTTCGATAGGAGTCTTTCCTTCCTTCCAATGTTTCAGTTTTAAATACTAACACTTATAAAGATACTATCTTGTACTCTCATTTAACACAAAATGTCCATTGCTATGTCTATATTGTTGGGAGTGTTATTGTTGTTTTATCATAAAAGTTTGCCCAGAAAAAAATTCTCCACTCAATTTCTCACTCTTCTCTCCCCCTTCACTTTAAATGAGCAGAGGGAAGAAAGTAGTATCTTCTAAAGTTGACTTGAAATCCAAATTTATTAAGCATGTGCTTTGCTATCCACAACTGTGTCCCTGAATCTCATGTTTCCAGATAATATGCACCCCTTTTCTCTGGTGTTTAATCACATATTCTCCATCAGTTTGCTCAATATGGTTTACCATTGCTAGCATGATCTTCTACCAGTCTTCCAGTATTCACAATTTGGAGACTTCAAAGCGGCTCCCGCTTTCTCATGTATTTATAAACAGGGCCATACTTTCTAGTACCCATCTCCTTAGAACTATTACTATTTATGTGTAACAAATTAGTCTCAAATTTAGACACATGAAATAATAGTGTTGAAAATGTTTTGCTTTCTTTACTTTGAGATTCCATTGACAGTTCAGGTAGATTTCTGGATCTTCTACAAGCTACAGAGTGGTCTCGCGGCTCAACTGGGGAAGCATCTGTTTCCAAACTTGTGCCTGTAGCTCATAGGACAGTTTCTTCAAGCTTTTGGATTGATAGTCTCAGGTCATTAATGGTGGCTGGTCAGAAGGAATCTTCATTTCTTGTTTCACGAATCTTGTCATTGGGAAACTCATAGACATTTACAACCTAATCTCAGAAAAGCCATCTTTAGCCAGATGTGGTAGTGCATGTGTTTGATCCTAGCACTTGGGAGGCAGAGGCAGGAGGATCTCTGTGAGTTTGAGGCCAGCCTGAGCTACAGAGTGAGTTCCAGGACAGCAAGGGATACACAGAAATCCTGTCTTTAAAAGCCAAAATAAAAGCCACATTTATTAGAAGAAAATCACTAGACCCAACCCAAACTAAAAGGACAGGTACTACAGAAGAAAAGAAAATCAGGGCGATGAGGACCATTTTCCAAGTAGTTTTCCACAGTAATAAAAATGATTCAAAATGAAACATACTGACAGAAGAAAATGTGTGTGTATATATATATATATTTAAAAAACAGAGTAGCAGTGAGCGGTGAGACAAGCAATATGTGTAAAGGATTGTCCAAAGGAGAAGGAAGGAGGAGCGAGACAAAAATACTTAAAGAAATAACAGCCCCAAATTTGATCACAGTTATAAAACTACAGGTACAAAAAAGCTCATATAACCCCAAACACAACAAATTGAAAGGTAACCATACCAAGCACATCATCATCAAATTGCTCAACACCAGGAATAAAGCGAAAATCTCCAACATGGAAAAAAAAGCATTCTATACAGAAAAACAAAAATAAGGATAATAACAGATTTTTCATCAGAAATAATACAAACAAAAAGACCTTTAAAAGCAACTCTTTTAAAGTGTTGAAAGATTGTCTACTTACAGTTCCTACCAAGTTGAAATACCTTTCAAAAAAAATAAAAGTAGAGGATTACAGGTCTTCTCCTACAGGGGAGGTAGAGAAGATACCCCCTTATCCCCTCACAAGTACACTCTTCCTACTATATGCAGCCAAAAGCCCTGGGAATTTTATATAAAACAAACAAATTTAAGAAGTTTCAGAAAAAATAGAGACAACACACTGGCTATGACCTTAAGAAGGCAACGAACCATGTGATGGCAAGTTACCTTACTTTTCCTTGGCCTCAAGTATCTCATAATTGAAGCCGAGGAAGCCAGAAACTCCAAGAAGATAACAGGGAACAATTCTGGTCTCTCTAGCAAGAGGGTCAGAAAAATGGGCAGCCTAGCTAGACAGACCACTTTCATATGTTAGCCCTTCAAATTCAGCGCTACTCAAAATTCTACCGTCTAGCGCCCACCATCATCTGTGGCTGATGCCTTGCAGGGTGGAGGGCTGTCTTAGGGTTTCTGCTGCTGCAGGAAAACACCCTGACCAAAAAGCAAATTGAAGAGGAAAGGATTTATTTAGCTTCCATTTCCACATTGCTGGTCATCACTGAAGGAAGTCAAGGAACTCAAGCAAAGCAGAAATCTGAACTGGAGGCAGGAGCTGATGCAGAGGCCATGCGGGAGCACTCTATTGACTTGCTCCTCATAGTTTGCTCAGTCTCCTTTCTTATAGAACCTAGGACCATCAGCCCAAGGATGGCACTACCCACAATGGGCTGGGCCCTCTTGCACTGATCACTAATTGAGAAAACACCTTACAGCTGTCTCTCATGGTGGTATTTCCTCAGCTGAGGCTCCTTCCTCTCTGATGACTCCAGCTTGGGTCGAGTAGATCCACAAAACCAGCCAGTACAGAGACCTTTAATCTAGGCTCACTGGACAATAATGAAGTTCCACAATCCACACTGCCAAAGAAGTCTCAGAATAGCCGCCTGGGACTTCCACCACTGCTAGTTTATAGCAACACCCTCCACATTGTCAGTGGAAACCATATGAAACGTCTGAATTTCTACCCTATCAACGTGGCAGAAGTACTATGCCCCTTGCCTTTCCCAGGTGTGAATAATATCAAAGGAAACTTAACCAAAGAGTCAAGATGCTGATAAATGGTAATAAAACTACCGTCACTAACCGTGTCAATAGCAAATAATTCTTATTTTTCTCAGCCAGAGAATATAAATAGAGGCCCCGTAGAGATCGGAACTTCGCATTTCCACCTGTAACGAATGAGTAATCCCTATTCTTGATTATCAACAGAGGTTGAATGGGGAACAGAAAACAGCATTCCCACACGACAGTAATATGAATGCACATGAGTCATTGATTCTTGAAAGAAGTCAGTGAAAACAGGGGCTTAAATAATACCTGGTAGAACATAATACCTGAAACAATCAGATTTCAAACAAAAACGATGTGTCATGCTAAGAGTTAGGAAGATCTCAAATTAAGTGCAAAAATAAGTCAATAAATACCAACACCAAGATGATAGATATATCATCTACAAAACACACCTGCACCTGAGGATCAGGGAACATTGCAGAAGAGAGAGCTAAAAGATTTTAAGAAGCAGAAGACAGTTGAAGAGCCATGGGGAGTTTCTTGTGAGATTATATGTCCTAGTAACATCCGAAGCTATACCTATAAGACTGCCCAAACACGAGCTGTGTAAGGATGACATTAGTGGATGGGGAGATCCACAAAGAACTACAGGCAACCGAGAAAGCTGGGAGGAGAGGTGGTCTTCCTCAGGGAAGAGCACACCAGTGTCAAATGGTCAGCCTGGAAATCATATATACAAGTAGCATTATACAGACTCAACAGGTTATATTTAAGAATATATATGTATACATTTATACATACATACATGCATGCAATAAGAATTAGCGAAAAGAGAGGTCATGAGGGCCGGGTGTGGTGGCATAAGCCTTTTGTTCCAGGACTCCGGTGGCAGAGGCAGATGGACCTCTGTAAGTTTGAGAACAGCCTGGTCTAAAAACACGACACCTTGAATTTGAAGGCGAGCAGGGATGGATATATGAGAGAGTTTGAAGGGAGTAAAGGGATGGGGAAAATGATCTAAAAAATACAGTCTCAATCATAAAAACATTATGACTGGAGAATTAGAAAAAAGATGTCACATATCAGAATGATCTGATAAAGAGTTTAAAACCTTTTTCATACAATGTTTCAATAAACAATTACAGACCTGAGTACAAGTATAAAAATCAGATATTCTCAGAAAAGAAGCAAAGACACAAAGCAGATCCAAGTGCCAATATTGAATTCAAAGACCTCAAAGGCAAGTTAAACATCTTAAAGAATGGGTTCAGTAGCAGAGTGGAGAGGAAGAAAGAAAGAATTTTGTTATTTTGCTCTGAGTTCACCGATCAGAGCAAAAATAACAAAAATGAACCAACCTGAATGACGGAGAGAAAAGTGACTGGAAAAAAAAATAGACAGAGCCAATTGCCTGATAACAGAGATTCAGCACACATGAAACAGACACTGATGAAATTTCTAGGAGAAATAGGCAGTTCTACGTCTAATTAAATATTTCAATAACTCTTCTCAATAATTCACGAGTCAAGAAGACAGGAAATCAGTAAGGACATAGTTTACTCAACAGCACCATCCGTCAACTGAGCGTAATTGACACAGAATGCTCTATCTAAGAAGAGCATAGCCAATATCTCTTACAAATACACACAGGGTATTTCCTGAGATAGACCACATTCGGGGCCACAAATTAATTTTCAGTAATTTATGAAGGTTCAAATTATAAAATGTGTATTTTCTGACCACTTTGGCATTATTTAGTACGTTGGTAACAAACAGGCGCTTAGAAAAACCTTTACATCCTTGAAAAGTGAATAACCTTTTAAATAACTAATGGTCAAAGAAGAAGTCAAGGAAACTAGAAAATATCTTGAATAGAATGAAAATGAAAACATAACATATAAAAATAGATGGACTATTACCACAGCAGTATTAAGAACACAACATTTATTCAGAAAGAGGATAAGAACAAATCCATGACATCAACAGGGGAGCTTACTTTGTCCATCCATATCCATAATGTCAGCACTCAGGAGGCTGATGTACAAGAATTGGGAGTTCAAATCCAGCCTGGCTACCGAGTGAGACCCTATCTCAAAAATAAACAAACACCACAAAAAAAAAGATAGAAAAAGAGAAACAGAAATTTCTTTAAGAAAATACATATAATTAAATTTTGTTTTTTGACAAAGCCATGTAGCCCAGCATGGCCTCAAGGTAACTATATCATTTCCTTAATTGTTTTTCAGCCATTTTAGATTCCTTTGTTGAGACTTCTCTGTTTAGGTCTGTACTCCACTTTTTAATTGGACTATTTGCTCTTTTGATGACCACTTTCTTAAGTTCTTTGTATATTTTGAAGATCAGACCTCTGTCTGATGTGAGGTTGGTAAAGATCTTTTCCCACTTTGTAGGCTGTTGTTTTGTCTTATTGACCATGTCCTTTGCTTTACAGAAGCTTTTTTTTTTTTTGTTTCGGAGGTTCTATTTATTGATTGTTGCTCTCAGTGTCTGTGCTTCTGGTGTTATATTTAGGAAGGAGCCTCCTGTGCCCACGTGTTCAAGACTAATTTCCACTTTCTCTTTCATCAGGTTCAGTATAACTGGATTTATGCTGTTTTTTTGATTCATCTGGACTTGAGTTTTGTGCTTGGGGATAAATATGGATCTATTTTCATTCTTCTACATGTTGATTTCCAATTATGCCAGCACCATTTGTTGAAGATTCTTTCTTCCATTATACAATTTTGGCTTCTTTGTCAAAAATCAGGTGTTCACAGATGTGTGGATTAATATCAGGGGCTTCAATTAGGTTCCATTGATTCATGTGTCTTTTTTATGCCAATACCAAGCTGTTTTTATTACTATAGCATACCACAAAGACATTTGCTCAACTATGTTCATAGCAGCATTATTCATAATAGCCAGAACCTGGAAACAACCTAGATGCCCCTCAACCGAAGAATGGATAAAGAAAATGTGGTACATTTACACAATGGAGCATTACTCCATGGCAAAAAAATAATGACAGCTTGAAATTTGGAGGCAAATGGATGGAACTAGGAAAAAATCATCCTGAGTGAGGTAACTCAGACCTAGAAAGACAAACATGGTATGTACTCACTCACAAGTGGGTATTAGATGTAAAGCAAAGGATAACCGAGCTACAATCCACAACCCCAGAGAAAGTAGGTTAAAAAGGGGAACCCTAAGAGGGACACATGGAGGGCCTCAGGAAGGGTAAATAGTTAAGATCTCTTGGGAGGGGGTAGATGGGAGGGGATGGGAGCATGAGGGATTGAGAAGGCCAAGTTGGGGGATGGATGGACAGGGGGAGCAATGAAAGAGATATCTTGATAGAGGGAACCATTTTGGTGTTAGGGACAAACCCGATGCTAGGGAAATTGCTAGGAATTCACAAGGATGATCCCAGGTAAGACTCCTAGCAATAATGGAGCAGGTATCTGAATGGGCCTTCCCTTTAATTAGATTAATGACTACCCAAATTGTCATCATAGAACCTATATCCAGTACCTGATTGAAGCAGATGCAATGACCTGCAGCCAAGCACTGGGATGAGCTTGAGTTCAATTGAATAGAGGGAGGAGGGATCACAGGAGCAAGGGGGGCAGGCCAAGAACATGATGGGGAAAAACACAGAGTCAGTTGAATCAAACTAGTGGGAACTCATAGACTCTGGACAGCTAGGGGACCTGCATGGGACTGAACTAGACCCTCTGAATGTGGATGACAAGTTATGTGGCTTGATCTGTTTGTGCAGTGGGGGATGCTAGTAGTGGGATCAGGACTTATCCAGGATTTGTGAACTGGCTTTTTGGATCCCATTCACTAGGGTAGGATACCTTGCTCAGCCTTGATACGGGGTTGGGGTGGGGTTGACTTGATCCTGCCTCAGCTTGGTATGTCATACTTTGTTGACTCCCCAAGGAAAGCCTTACCCCCTCTGAAGAGTGGAGGAAGAGTGGGAAGGGGGTAAGTGACAGGCAGAAGAAGGGAATGAAGGGAGAACTGAGATTGGTATGTAAAATGAAAAAAAATTAAAAAAATAAAAATGGAATTTAGTAGGATAATACTCAGCCTTAACTCCAGAGGTAGAAGGAGCCCTTCGTTTTTCTCCTCTTCTGGGATGATGAATCTAGAACTGACAGAGAGACAGAGGTGATGTGTATCTAGTAACAGTTGTGAGGATGCCAAGCTTTGACTATAATGTCTGGGACACACTGTCTCTGTTAGATTCTTCCGATGGCTTCTCTGGAGCTCTTTCAGCTTATGTCCATCTTCCAATCCTAGTCTTTCAGCAGTTTCTTGATTTTGGAAGCCCATCCCTCATAATAACTTTTCGGGAAACTCTTCTTTGGCTTGCTTTGTTTGATTATATTAGCTATATTTATTTATTTCTGGTGACAATACAGATTGATTATACAGGAGAATGCAAGAACATTGATAATACACAGAAAGTGAGTGTGGTGGAGGAAAATTCTGCAAAGTCCACCAAACATCTATGAAGAAGGATCCAAATAGCTGTATTGTTTAATAAGATATAAAACTCCACTGAAATCGAACCCTGGAGTCTCTTTCCCAAGAGTCAGGAAGAAAGATGTTCACCAATATATTATACCGATGTAGTTTTCTAGTTGGTTCCAGATGTGCAGACTATAATCTTACGTTCAAAGGCTATGATGACTGATATGAATGAAAACTCATAAAAACAGGCTGTGTGCTGTGTCTGCAGAGACTGATTGATTGGAATTCCAATACTGTGAAGAGCCTGGAATGCTGCAGGTCCAGAGGCTAATTGCCTTATCTTGTGCTAGTTCTAGCTCTCTGGAACAGCCATTCCTTGCCCACCTTTATGCCCGAACTAATGTCTTGTGACTAATAAATAAAGCTCTTTTGGAATCTATTAACAGACCACTAGCTTCCATCAATCCAAAAGCTAAGAATGACGTCAGATAGCATCTTGAACCTATAGAAAAGCTTCCCCCTGCTCATGTGCCCGCCTCTTTGATGTGCCCAGCAACGTATTTAAAACTTGCCTTGATTTATGACTTTTTGTTATGTAAAGCTATAAAACTTTATGAAATTGCTTCCACATTGGAACAAAGAATTTGGGGTAACTTAAATCTGTGTTCCTGGGCCATGGTCATTCAAAATGGCTCCATAATAAACTGGGAACTAAACTGCAGAATCTTTCCCATCGGATTTTTCTGTCAGTGTTTTCATGATTACTAGTTGATATGTGAGGGGCCAGCCCACTGTGATCCTAGAGAGGTGGACCTGGGCTATATAAGAAAGCTAGCAAAGGGAGCCTGAAAGGCGAGCTAGTAAGCAGTGTTCTATCCATTGGTTTCTGCTTTAAGCCCTTGCCTTTAGTTCTTGACTTGGCTTCCTTCAGTGGTGGACTATGACCTGTAAGTCCCCACTTTCTTTCTTCCCCAAACTGCCTTTGATCATTCTGTTTATTACAGTAACAGAAAGCAAACTAGAACAAAGGTTTTCCCCATAGGTCTGGTTTGGGTGGTTGGGCACTAAATTCAGTTTTCCTTTCTTTTGTCAGTAAAGATGGGGCTGGGTTCACAGAGCGGGCCAAACGGCAACAGTTCTTTACCATATATGGTTAGTGTGGAAAATGGTACAGAGACCCTGGATGTGACCTTTGCTAGCATGAGTCAGACTCCAGGCAACCCTCTATAACCTACTCCACATTTCTTTATCTTTCCTTTTAGCTGTGGGACGTGCTTCAAAATTCCTCCTCAACATAACGGCCTCTGAGAATCTAAACCCGCGCCTTCCTTTGCAGGGGCTGGCAGGCACAGCGAAAGCTAACATTCCTGTAGCATTCTGTGAGAAAATGAAATTAGGCTGTTTGCATCCTAGGGTGACTGTTCTGGGGCCTTCTTTGTTATCCTGGCACACCGGTTAGGAAACTCTGAGCTGCAGCTATTGAGAACAAGTTCTGTGTGTAGCTATTTCAGACCTTCAATACCTGCGCCAGCCTGCTGTTATTCCACTAGCTACCGCCCAAGCTGTCCTTTGCCTCCACATAACCGACTTCTCTTCATTCAAGTCAGCTGACTTTCAAACGCTGCTCCAAAAAGAGCTCTAAGGTTTGGCAGAAGTGAGAATCAAAGGAAGAAAGTTTTAGAAACACGATTCTGCTCCTTAATGACCTCTTTTTCCCTTACCTTTCTTTGTCAAAGATCCCACTCCACTTTATATGTAACATTTCGGGCTGGAGAGGTGGCTCAGCCTTTAAAGAAAGGCTGGGCTCACAACCAAAAATATACACAATGTTTCATAGGTTGTGTTTTGTCTTGTATTCCCAGTGCAATTGTAAAGTTTTGGAAGGTTCAGAGCACAGCTCATTCCAAGCACTTAACAAACACTCATGGAGTGAATGAATTAATGGACGAATGAAAATAACTAATGCTTACTGATTGCTATGAAGCAGGTACCATGCTAAGCACTTTGCATGCATTATCGCATTAAATCTTCATAACAAACCCACAGAAGCGAGTATCATTAACCAGCTCACTTCACAAATGGGGAAGTTGAGGCTCAGAAGAGGGCAACAATTCATGAAATGTCACTTAGTGAATGGCTGTCTGTCACTAAAACTAGTAGTAGGTTCAAAGTTAGGAAGGATGTGGCTAAGGACAGTTAAGACTTTCATGCTTGAGGGGGCTGGAGGAATGGCTCAGTGGTTAAGAGTACTCGTTATTCTTGAAGAAGACTCGGGTTCATATCTCATATAGTGGCTCGCAACTCTCTGTAACTCCAGTTCCAGGGGTTCCTATGTCACTTCTGGCTTCTGCAGGCACCAAAGAGGCACATAGTACACATACATACATGCAGACAAAGCACTCAAACACATAAAGTAAATAAAAAAGGCTTACATGCTTGAGATACCAGATGTTCTCTAACAGACTTGACAGGCAGTATATTGGAAAACTCAGTGAATGAATCTCATTGACAGAAAAGGAAGCCATCATCAAGCTAGAATAAATGGACTTCCTTTTCCCTGCCACCCTCCCCTGCCCAAAGTCTTTCCAGACCCAAGGCAACTTTCCGCTCTCTACTAAGTGAAACCAGTAATCTACATTCCTTCAAAAAGCTCCAATCAAGCAGCTGTTTGAGCCTTCCATGTTTCCTACACACACACACACACACACACACACACACACACACACACATAAACTAGCGAAAATCATCAATGTATACAGAATGCATCACAGTGCCTAGCACATATGCAATGGTCACTTCATAATGTACTGGAGAATTTAGCTCGATTGGGGAAATAACCAGGCCAGCTTAAAGATAAACAATTATATTTTTAATTGTTATAAGGGGAAACTCATGCCACATGAATGGGAAGTCCAAGTTCCTCTGTGTCCAGTGGGAATCTCCCAGAGAGAGCACGCCACCTGATCCATCCCGGTTTTCTTCCTGGGCTCCAGGTAGCCACGCCTTAAGTAGGCTCCACTTCTTAAAGGTGATTGGTCAATAGAGCTTTCCTCATCAGTGTACCTATGATATTGTTAGTACTAGTAAAGCTAATATGCCTAAATGCCCAATATTCTAGATGTTTGCAATAATCCTCACTCACAGTCCCTTATTACTACTCCTTGAATTCAATGATTTGACTATATTTTAACAGAGAAGGTAAGCCTCGTTGTAGCTAAGATTTGGTCAAAGTCACACTAATCTGATACATAAAAGCTTATTTTTATGACATCTTGTATGGATAAACAAAAATATGTTAATATAACTATATAAACAGGGGTTGGTAGGGCGTAGCCCATTTGGTAGACTGTTTGCTGAACATGCACCAAGCCTTGTGTTTCATCCCTAGAACATGAAGTTTGGCATGGTGGTACATACCTGTAATCCCAGGATATGGAGATAGGAGGATGAGGAGATCAACATCATCCTAAGCTATGACTTGAAGGCCAGCCTGGGATAGATGAGACCCGTCTCAAGAGAACACATAACAAAATAAAGAAAAACAAAACAAATAGATTATCAGAGTGGAGAAAGAGATCTAAAGACAAATGGGGAGCTAAAACAAAACAAGAATGAATGAACAAGAAAAGAAACCAGCAACTAGTTTTATCAGGGTCTTAGAAACAGTGCCTATAATGAGGTTAGTAGAAAGACAACACACACTCAATGACATCAGTGACCCCTTCCAGCAGCTTCACCAGATTCCACATGTAAGGTCTGCCTGGGTAGTGTTCTACTGCAATTTTACCAGTAGTTTCCCATTAGTTATATGCTCAATTGTTTTGATAAGAAAGATCCCAAACTATCTTAGAGGAGGAGGAAAAGAAGAAGAAGAAGAAGAAGAAGAAGAAGAAGAAGAAGAAGAAGAAGAAGAAGAAGAAGAAGAAGAAGAAGAAGAAGAAGAAGAAGAAGAAGAAGAAGAAGAAGAAGAAGAAGAAGAAGAAGAAGAAGAAGAAGAAGAAGAAGAAGAAGAAGAAGAAATCAGGCCTGGCGGCACAGGCCCATAATAACCTATTCTGAAGGCTGAGGCATAGGGATGAGAAATTTAAGACCTGCCTGGAGTTTACAGGAGCAACATGAGCAACTCGGTGAGACCATGTATCAAAATACAAAAGGAGCTGTGGATAGAGCTCAGTAGTAGAGTGATTCTACTGCTGACCATGCTCTAGTCACATGATCGCTTCTAGACACAAGGGATGCTGGGAAATATAGTCTTAATCTATGCCATGTAGCTAAAGCTCCTACTACTATAGGAAAAGGTGAGAATAGTTACTCCAGGGAGTCAAATTGCTTTGACTCCTTTCTCCTCATGACTCCAGCGCATTGGCTTGTTCCTCATTGCCCATTACCAAGCACGCAGCTTCTGGTTTTTTTTTTTTTTAATTTTATTTCATGTTTATGGCTGTTTTGCCTGCATCTGTGCCTGGGTACTACTTACATGCCCTGTGCCCATGGAGGCCAGAAGAAGGCATCAGCTCTTTGGAACTGGAGTGACAAATACTTGCTGCCATGCAGGTGGTGGGAATCAAACCCCAGTCCTCTGGAAGAGCAGCCAGTTCTTCTAATTGCTTAACCACCTCTCCAGAGCTGGCTTTGGGTATTTTGCTTTCAGTGTTTAGTGAAAAGAAGGCCTTTGCTATAATCTAGTCCAAGGTCTTTCTTGGATGAGATCAAGGAAGGAGGGATTCCTCTGGGACTGTACATTCAATTACAGGTTTAGATTCCCACCCTGTTGCCGTCCAACAGAGCTATACTCTTTCCTTCTCCTTTTTTGTTTTTTCGAGACAGGGTTTCTCTGAGTATCTCTGTCTGTCCTGGAACTCACTCTGTAGACGAGGCTGTCCTCAAACTCACAGAGGTCTGCCTGCCTCTGCCTCCTGAGGGCTGGGATTAAAGATGTGCACAACCACCACTCAGCCAGAGATATACGGCTTTATGCTTTTGACATTATTAAAGGCCAAAAAATGAGTGCCCTTCCTAAAACTACAAGACCTAATTTGTCTTTGTTTCCAAGCATGCCAGTTTCTAGAAGCAGGTGTGTGACAACCCCTTGAAGGCCAGCACGCTGATGGAGTGCACTGTTTAACTGTTTTAAAAGCACTTTTTCTTTTAGGCAAATTTTAATTTGCCTACATGCATGTGTGTCCACCACATGCATACCTAGCACACTCAGAGGGCAAAAGAAGGTATCAGATGCGCTGGAACTGGAGTTACAGATTGTTGTGAGCTGCCATGTAGGTGCTGGGAATTGAACCCAGGTTCTCTGTATGATCAACCAGTACTCTTAACTGCTGAGCCATCTCTCCAACCGCAGTGTTTGATATTGATGCCAACAGTGGCCAGTCTGCTGAAAATAGTGGCACTAAATTTATTCAATAGTGAGAGTGTTATTTTTCCTCAATGATATTTATTTTACGGTTGTTCTTAGCTAGCTATCTCATCTCAAGTTCAATCCAATGCTAAGTCATTTTAGTAAAAAAGAGGTTTTTTAATTGCTTTTTTTTCTAGGACTCATCTTAAGTAGACAAACAAATATCTAACAGTTACTTTGTAAATAGAAGGAATTGTTCGATCTTGACTGAAGCAGACAGCGAGTTGGGGAAGGTTGACACTTGTGAGACAAACACTCAGCACTACATCAAAAAATCTGTTACATGGAAAGCATGCTTGAAAAGCAGTTTTGTAACAGAGTGTCAAGCCAAACAAATATCATTGTCCAGAATGCTGCAAGCTCAGGTAAACAGAGAAGCCAATTACTTTCAGCAAACAGGGCTGAATGCCAAAGACGGTGTAATGGGCCTGAGAAGAATGTGAGAAGAAGAAAAGAGATCTGCTCACAAAAGGATGCTTACAGCTATGCTACATTGTCCTGCCACAGCAATTTCTCTACATCACAGTGGTGTATTCAGGATGACTATGCCTTGGTAGGTTTCAGAGAGAGGGGGTGTTCAAGAGGACACTTAGATGGATCACTGAGGTGTAAGGAGTTTATTAGAAAAGTTTTGAATGCCATGACCAGAGAGAGAGACAACAGCATGAGAGGAGAGTACAGACTCCATCACCGGAGACTGCATAGGTGTGGTCTCTGAAGAGCTGTTTCAGGCCCTTTGTACCTTTCAGCGGATGGGGACGGTTTCACAGCACAAGCGTGCAGTCAGGCTATCTGATTCCCACACAGACGGCAGGGCAGAGGAAAAGGGAGCTGGACACAAGGCCCTTGTCTCCTTTGATGTTAACTCACACCCTAGGTGAGAAATCCTGGCCCCTGGATGTTAGTTCCTGATAATATCTCAGTAGGATGCCTGTCAGTATCTGTGAGAGGAGGCCGCTGCAGCTATTGTGACATGAGCAGAGGCTGGATTCTGACAGTTCATTTTCACCAGCAGGGTTAGAACCAGCTTCAGAAGGACTCCTGGAGGCAGGGTACAGCAACCAATCAACTCAGAGCATAGTCTTCGCAGCCGGATGTTGCTCTATTTGAATCCCAGATCTGCTGAGTGCTATTTGTCTCCCATTCATTTCCCAAGCTCTTAGTTACATTATCATTGAGATACATATAATATTTTCTCCTCACAGTAACTGCAAAGATTAAATATATGAGAACAATATCCAAGGTACTTGGTAAAAGGTTTGGCATATAACAAATGTTCAGTAAATACACCCTACCAGTCATTGCCACTGTGTTTACATGTGCTTGTAACATTGGAACTGATTTGAGGAGAAAGGGCAGGAACCACTAAACCAAAGCTCTCCAAAGGCCAGTGGATGCAACTCAGTTGGTAGGACGCTTGCCTGTGTGCAAGCAGTCCCCAGCACTGCTTGGAATGGAAGCAACCTGGAGGCATGCTGGGGACTGTGAACCCCCAGACCCAGAATTTCCTGTGAGCCCCTGCCTGCCAGAGTAAACAACTGTCTTCCTGCATTTAGCCGGAGACCCACAGGAGTTCCTGATGGCAGGGGAGATGTTTCTGGTGGACTTGCAGCTGAGAGTTAATGCATGGCTATTAGTCAAGGAGACCAAAGCTGCCCTGGAACATAATAAAGAGAGCATTCTTGTCAGCCCCTCTCTATTTCTCTCTCTTGTCAGCCTCTCTCTCTCTCTCTCTCTTTCTCTCTCTCTCTCTCTCTTTCAATCTTCAGGCCCTTGCCTGACTTGTGAACCGTAATGCAGCATGTAGCACGTCGAGCAGGCGTTGTGCTACAGAGGTGGACCTGGATGAAGTTCAAGATCATTTTCAGCTGCTTGGCAAGTTTGAGGCCAGCCTAGGTAATATGAACCTTGTCACAAAACCAAATAAAACAAAAAGAGAAAAAGCAGACCTGCTCCTAGTAAGAGAGGCAGCTTTTGTCTTTAGGGGTATAACAGATTTCCCAGGAAACTTGAAGAAAATGCAGATTCCTGGGCACCCCATGACCAGAGATTCTAACTCAGTAATCTGAGATGAAATATTTCTGAAGAAGCTTTCCAGGTGTTCTGGCAGATGTGTTCCAAGGACTATACTTTGAGATGAGCCCAAGACACTGGAATGCATAGATAAACTCTGGAGAAAAGCTGCTAATGACTCCAACAGTCCAGCATTCTTGGCTAAACTTTGCGATCCTGGCAAAATCCCAGGTCATCCTCTTGCTTGGAAATGGGGTTGGGAGGTAGGAGGGCTCCAGCTGTGGATGCTCAGTTCCCTCGGGCTGTATATGTTCCAGAGTTAAAAGAAAATCAAGAGCTAAAGTAATGCAAGTTTCTTCAGTACCAGCTTTCTGCGGTCCCCCCCCCCCCCCCGCCCCGTGATCTCAGAAGACGAATGATTGATGGCCAGCAGAGAGGAGGCTGTTACAGCTATGGCTGATTAAGTGGTTGAACGAGGCACACTCTATTTAACAATTGTCTTATTCTTATCAAAATTAGAACTGCGGAGTGACTGATAACGGTATGAAAATGGCATCTCTTTTGTCTGGTGTGCTTAGCCCCTACAGTCAAAAGATCTCAGGCTCCCTTGATCTCTTCCCAGAAATCTTCAATTGGCGACTCACTCCTTTCAAGCTGAGCACAGAATTGGGGTGTTATACAAACACTCCCTCTTCATTTCATCAGATCTTACAGAAAGATGAAGCAATAGATGAAGCAAGAGCCAGGTGCGATCATGCCTGCAATGCCCGGCACTCAGGAGATGGAGTCAGGAAGATCAAAAGTTCAAGGCTACCCTCCCTCAAGGTTATCCTCAGCTACAGAATAAATCTTTTCCCTTTATTTATCTGAGAAAGTGAAAACAGATATTGGAATTGCTACAGAAGAAAACGTGCCCTGGTTAGGTTGTGTGTGTGTGTGTGTGTGTGTGTGTGTGTGTGTGTGTGGTTTGTCAATTTGAAACAAACTAGAGTTCTCTGGGAAGAGTGAATCTTAGTGAAGAAAATGCCTCCATCAGATTGACCTGTAGGGAAGTCTGTGGGGACTTTTTCTTCATTAATGATTAGTGGGGGACAGGCCAGTCCATTGGGGGTGGTGTCATCCCTGGGCAGATGGTCTTGGACTGTGTAAGAAAGCAGACTGAGTGAGCCATGAGGAGGAAGTAAGAACACTCCTCCATGGCCTCTGCAACAGCTCCTTCCTCCAGGTTCTGGCTTGAGTTCCTGCCCTGACTTCCCACAACAGAAAAACTATAATCTGGATGTGCAAGTCAAATGAATCCTCAGTGAAAAGTGAATTTCTGATTCTCTTTTCCCAACCACTTAAGTGCTAGGATTAGAAGTATATGACCCCACCCCCAGGGCTTTGTGCGTGCTAGGCAAGCACTCTACCAGCTGACCTACTTCCCCAGCTTCTATCTAATTCTGGTCTTCTATGAAAGTGTAGGGATAAGTCCCACCCCTTAGGGGGCGTGTTCGCCTCAGGCTAAAGTTCTCCTATAAAATTGGTGAGCGTGCTCCCAGCGCTCTCTTCTGCTTTCCTGGTCTCCACGGGAACAGTGGTTCTGTAAGTCTATTCCTCCATTAAAGCTGTCTATATTTTGACAATCTGTCTGCATTCGCTTACGCCGTTACATTTTGGCGTCCAACGTCGGGCTATTTTGCCCCCGACTCAAGCGCGTAGCCTGCTAGCTAACACAGCACGCTCCCGGGTGTCATTTTCTTAGTTTATGACTCGGGCCCCAGGGCTGAGTCCGAGATACACTCTGCCTTCAGGCCCATAATATCCAGAGAGGCAGGCGGATCTCTGTGAGTTCAAGGCCGGCCAGGCTGTGGTGGCACACGCCTTTAATCCCAGCACTCGGGAGGCAGAGACAAGAGGATCTCTGTGAGTTCGAGGCCAACCTGGTCTACAAGAGCTAGTTCCAAGACAGGCTCCAAAACCACAGAGACCACCACCGGCAGGAACCAGTCGTTGCAAGTAAGAGAAAAAATTTTCTTTTATAATTAAAATGTCTGAACACGTTACCATTCAAGAATTTAACAGTTTTTTTAATTGTACCATGTGGGAGATTTTACAAGAGGTGTCTATCACCCCACCTCTATGGATCTTTCTGGGATTCGTAGTTTTCCTTGGCACTATATGGTTTGATAATAGAAATATGATAAAGTCTTTACGAGCAGAGGTTGCACGCTTAAAAACAATTGAGAATGACAACAATCTTCTCAAGAATCAGTTTGAAGTTCTCCAGGAGGAGAACAGATCTTTGTTTAACATGACTCGATCAACTGAGGAAAATTTAAAAAAGGTACAGACTGATATTAAGGAGAAATTCATTACTATGGAAGAGGGAACAGCTGATTTGGATCGTAAGCTCCAGTCCCTTTCTGTAGGAACTGAAACATTACAGGCTGATATTAAGGAGAAATTCATTACTATGGAAGAGGGAACAGCTGATTTGGATCGTAAGCTCCAGTCCCTTTCTGTAGGAACTGAAACATTAGTGGCTGATATTAAGGAGAAACTCATTACTATGGAAGAGGGAACAGCTGATTTGGGTTGTAAGCTTCAGTCCCTTTCTGTAGGAACTGAAATAGTAACTGAGAGAATCAAAACTGCTGAATGTGACTATCGGATTTTGTCTAAAGCTTATGACAGATTGGCAGAAAGATTGTCAATACAAGAAGGCACGGTTTATGCCATAAAAATTATGTCCAAAGATGAGAACTTATCTCTAATGGACAAACTTCATACTTTAGAATCCTCAATGAAGGCTTTGGAACATAATTCTGGACAGGAGATACAGACATTGCAGAAGGCAATGGTGAATAGAATTGAAAAGATTGAGGAATTTCTAAATTCTGATGAAGAAGAACAAACGGTAGAAAGGCAAATTTTAACTACATCTGTGGGTAAATCCCTCCGGGACAATTTCCACAAATCTCTACCTACAGCTCTACCTGCCTTTCCAGTAATAACAACAGAGAAGGTGATTGGTTCCAGAAACCCTAGGGTCATTAAGGAAGATACATGGGAGCATGTCCGTATGAATGATCTCAAAGAAATTAAACAGGCTGTCATGACTTTCGGGATGCATTCCTCTTTTGTTAAAGAGATGCTAAAGTCTTGGGCATCCACAAGCAGAGCTACGCCATTGGACTGGCTCCAGCTGAGCTCTGCAGTCCTTGAGAGTGGGCCGCACTTAAAATGGAAATGCTTGTTCAGGCAAGAGGCTAGACTTTTAGAACAGCAAGAAAAGGCGAAGGGAAGTGACATCTCCCTAGATAAAATTCTAGGTGAAGGACGCTTTTCTGACCCTCAGGAACAAGCTAATTTGGACGAAAACACACTCTCCATATGCACTACAGCAGCCTTAAGGGCTTGGGACAGGGTACAAGACCCAGGACAGAGAATGGAATCATTTGTCACAATTAAACAAGGTCTGAGAGAACCTTTTAGTGATTTTTTACAAAGACTTACTAAGGCTGTGCAAATAGGGATACCTGACCCTGACGCAAGACGTATAATGATTGAGTCTTTGGCTTATGAAAATGCAAATGTGGAATGCAAAAAGATTTTGGGGCCTTTAAGGTTCAGATCAGCACCCTTGGAAGAATGGGTCTTGCATACACTGGATGTTGATACATTTGATTATGGCACTGAAGCATGGGTAGAAGAAGCAATTTCCAATGGTAAAAGGAGACACCAGAATACCAAATGTTTTAATTGTGGCAAAATGGGTCATATGAAAAGGAATTGTAAACAACGGATCTTCAGAAATAATAATAATGCATCTTCTAGAAATAACAGAAATAGGAGGACTCAGCCTTCAGGTTTATGTAGAAGATGTGGAAAAGGTAGACATTGGACGAATGAATGCAGGTCTACAAGAGATAGACAAGGCAACCTGATACAGACGGGAAACGTGAGAGGGGGGGCCTCACAGGCCCCCATGGCAAACATGGTTCAGTCATTTCCAGTTTCTGCAGAGAACGTGCCTCGTCAGGACAATTAGGAAACCTCATGCCTACTGTTACAAACGATAATGAGCAGAAAGATGAGTTACGTGTGTTTTGGCAAACTTCTATAAATGATCAAAGACCTAAGCTGAGAGTGTGTGTAAATGGCATTTTTATTACTGGCCTGCTGGACACAGGTGCTGATGTAAGTATCATTACCCCAGAATCTTGGCATCCGTATTGGCCTCTTCAGAATGTAAATGTTCAGCTCCTGGGAATTGGAACCCTATCTCGAGTAAGACAGAGCACAAGATGGGTTGAATGTATAGGGCCTGAGGGACAAATAGGAAAATTAAGGCCATATGTAGCCAATATTGCAATGAATTTATGGGGTCGTGACCTATTACAACAATGGAATACCCAAATTAACATTCCTGCTACTTCTAGAGCCTATATTTCTGAGAATAATATTAAAAGATATTACAAACGGAGAAAACCGGCCATTCGGGCCATACAAGAACAAGTAATTGAAGCCCCTTCAGAGATACCAACAGCCTTGCCTCTAAAATGGTTGACTGAGAAACCAATATGGACAAAGCAATGGCCTCTAGCTGAGGAAAAGTTACAGGCTTTAGAACAGCTGGTACAAGAGCAATTAGATGCTGGACATATAGAAGAATCTACCAGCCCTTGGAATTCTCCTGTATTTGTGGTTAAGAAAAAATCAGGTAAATGGAGAATGGTGACAGATCTCAGAGCTATCAACAAGGTTATTCAACCTATGGGTCCTCTGCAATCTGGAATCCCTTTGCCCTCTTTATTACCAAAAGGATGGCCTCTTATAGTTATTGATTTAAAGGATTGTTTTTTCACCATACCTTTACAAAAAGAAGATAGAGAAAAATTTGCCTTCACGGTGCCTACTTACAACAATTCTCAACCTTCCAAGAGGTACCACTGGGCCGTCCTCCCCCAGGGTATGTTAAATAGCCCCTCCTTGTGCCAATATTTTGTGAACCAACCATTGCAAATAATACGCAAGAAATTTCCCAAATCTATAATATACCACTACATGGACGACATCTTGTTATCCGATTCAAACATGGATACCTTGAACAGACTGTTTGAAGAAATAAAGATACTTTTACCTAAATGGGGATTGCAAATTGCTCCTGAGAAGATACAGAAGGGAGATTCTGTTAATTATTTAGGTTATAAAATAGGTTTGCAAAAAATTAAGACACAAAAGGCACAAATTAGGAGAGATCGCCTACAGACTCTTAATGACTTTCAAAGACTGTTAGGAGACATTTCCAGTCTACGACCAGCTGTTGGGATAACACCTGATCTAATAATTCATTTGAACAAAACCTTGGAAGGTGATAAAGACTTAAACAGTCCCAGAGAATTAACAGCTGAAGCAGAAAAGGAACTGACAATAATTGAGGAAAAATTACAACAGGCACATGTGGACAGGGTGAATCCAGAGCTCGATTGTATTCTCGTCATATTACCATCCAAAATTTCTCCTACAGGAATTTTAATGCAGAGAGATGATATTATCTTGGAATGGATCTTTTTACCACATAAACCAAGTAAAAAACTGAAAACTTATGTGGAAAAAGTCTCTGAGTTAATTATAAAAGGCAAGCTGAGACTTCGTCAACTAGCAGGCATAGACCCAGCAGAAATTATAGTGCCTTTCACTGCTGATGAACTAAAGAAATTATGGGAAGATAATGAAACATGGCAAAGAGCTTGTGCTAATTTTTTGGGAGACATTAATAACAACTATCCAAAAAGCAAGAGGCTTAACTTCATAAAGAGAACTTCTTGGATCCTTCCTCGAATCGTCCGTGATGCTCCAATAACTGGAGCCCGTACATTCTATACTGATGCCAATAAAACAGGGAAGGCAGGTTACAAATCGGAAGACTTGGGTAAGGTGGAACAAAGTCCTTATGATTCTGTCCAGAAGGCAGAATTATATGCCATTCTTATGGTGCTAAGGGATTTTAGAGAACCTATTAATATAGTTACTGATTCACAATACGCAGAAAGAGTTATTTTACATATTGAAACTGCTGAATTTATACCTGATGATACAGAACTAACCTCATTGTTTATCCAGGTTCAAGATTTGATCAGGAACAGGCTTTGCCCTATGTACATAACACACATCCGATCCCATACGGGTCTGCCAGGTCCTCTAGCACAAGGTAATGCAGAAATTGATCAATTATTGATTGGTAGTGTGCTACAAGCCTCTGAATTTCATAAAAAACATCATGTTAATAGCAAAGGTTTGAAGAAAGAGTTTTCTATCACATGGCAACAAGCTAAGGAGATTGTAAAGAAATGCCCTACTTGCTCTTTCTATAACCAAACGCCACTGCCTGCAGGGGCTAATCCAAAGGGCACCCAAAGGAATGAAATCTGGCAGATGGATGTGTTTCACTTTGCAGAATTTGGCAAATTGAAGTATGTTCACCACACCATTGACACTTATTCAGGCTTTCAGTGGGCAACTGCTTTAAGTTCAGAAAAAGCTGATTCAGTAATCACTCATTTATTAGAAGTCATGGCTATCATGGGTATACCTACACAAATAAAGACAGATAATGGTCCTGCTTATGCCTCTAGGAAAATGAAACGGTTTTTTGACTATTACAATATCAAGCATGTTACAGGTATACCATACAATCCTACAGGTCAAGCAGTCATAGAAAGATCAAATCGAACTATAAAGGATATGTTGAATAAACAGAAAGGGGTGGAAAACACCCCCAGAAATAGGTTACATAATGCTTTGTTAACCTTGAATTTTCTTAACGCTAATGAGAAGGGGACAACGGCTGCAGAAAGACATTGGATAATGGAAAAGTCTACTGAACTAAATCAACCAGTTTATTTCAAGGATGTGCTGACCTCACAATGGAAGCCAGGAGATGTGCTGCGTTGGGGAAGGGGTTTTGCTCTTATCTCCACAGGTGAGGAACAATTGTGGATACCGTCAAAATTAATAAAGGTTCGGTATGAAGAAGAAAAGCCATTTGGAAAAGATAAATAACAATTCATTCACAAGGATGGCGAGCATACTGATGGTAAGGAATTCAGGTAGGTTGGGGGCAGGGTTTTTTTTTTTTTTTATCTCCACAGGAAAATACTGATCTTCAAAGAATTTAAGGGACCCTGAATATTTAATAACTGATGGATGGAAAATAGTTACGACCCACTAAGACTCAACAGTAACATGAGTAAGTATTGATTATATATATATTTTCTTTTTTCTCTTTGAACGCTTCTTTATAAATATGTAGAGCTGGTTTTGGAGTTGGACTATGGCTCAGTCCCTCTTCAATTCCAAGCCTGTTGATAAGAGATATCTCAGAGTTTCTGTCTCAGATCAGGAGCCATGAAATGGGACAGAATGAGGATAATTATATACTTGATAAACTTTCTTTGCTTTTCCTCATATCTGTGTCTTTCTTTATATGTCAGAATATGTCCTTGTTGTTAATGTTTAAATTTCCCATAACAAGCAACAAATTTCCCTACAGTAATTTTTGAAGTTTCCAGGATGAAGATGGGGCCCCACAACATCAACTCAACCTGGTTTTTATGACGTCATGAATATTTTTTTTCTTTTTCTCTTTTTTACGCGCTAATATGAGACCTGTTTTTTGGTACCAACTGCACAAGACAATTTCGAATGGTGCACATTTTTGACAACACTCTGGCCGGACCTTCTCAAAGTGCTCAGGGACTAGTTATAATTTTCTTAGGTCAAAGGTTAATTTGGGAATTTTACCATCATTTGCTTTCACAGGAGCCCCTAAGGAGAACATCGCCCCCATGTCAGCTTGAAGCAATCTTAGAGGACGACGTCCCCTCTCCCAACAGAGTTTGCCCTCAGGGTTAGGGACATCTTTTAGTGGTTGGTTTGGGGTTGAGGGGATGGGGAGATGTTTTATGGAATTAGGGGTATGTTCGAAAAAAAAAAAGGGGGGGGGATTAACTGGTTTGATGGGATGATTGGTATTTGTGAGTTACTGTTTTTAGAAAATTGTATTGGTACTGTTTTCTGTATATTGACATATTGAATATTGAATGTGAGTGTTCCTACCTCTATTTTTGTATAAGAATATGCTTATATTGTATTGATACATCTACCATATCACAATGTACATTTCTACCTCTGATACTATTTATGTAATAACATTGTTTACATTTGATATGTAATGACATTGTTTACAGATGAAGATCATTGTCTTCATATATTGCACAGTTGTTTATTGTTTTAGTCTTTAAGTTAGATAGATATTGAGAATTATATAGATTAATAGTCATCTAAGTTTGTCATTTGTAATTAGACTAATCAGGTTCTTTAGATATATAGAGATTATACTCAGTATAGATAGATAATCTTCAACCTCTTTGGAGAGCTGTAGAATATGGCCTTTAATATAACTCAGAGTTTCGTGATAGTGAGACACAATTGCTCCTGGCAACACCGCTCTATTCCCGAGAGAACGTTGAGCACCAAAGACACTCCACTGGGAGCTTGTCTTCTTGGCAGAACTGGCCTTTGGGTTAAGAAAAGCCCATACCTCAACCACTGACAAAGATACAGAGCGTGCATCAATGGATACAACAGGACTGTCATATCCTGCCAAGACAGGGTAAGATAGTTTTGAAAAGTTCCTTGCCTTTAATAATGGTATGTCAGTTATGTTAGGCCTTAGCCAAAGTTGGTTGACTCAACATTGCAAACGAGACTTTGGGTGATTGCTCAGGTAGTCAGTTGTCTTTGTCAATTGTTACACATTTGGATCGTTTGTTAAGTAATATTTATTGCCTTCTCGGATCTTTGATGGAGTTGAAGATTATATAATTGTAGTTACTCTCTACATTATTTAGACTCCTTGAGATAGAATGTTTAGCAAAACTTTTGATTCTCAATATTGTTTGTTATATTTATTTGTTATTATTGTATATAGTTGTATTTGGTTTAGTTCTGTCTTATTTAGACAAAAGGGGGAGATGTAGGGATAAGTCCCACCCCTTAGGGGGCGTGTTCGCCTCAGGCTAAAGTTCTCCTATAAAATTGGTGAGCGTGCTCCCAGCGCTCTCTTCTGCTTTCCTGGTCTCCGCGGGAACAGTGGTTCTGTAAGTCTATTCCTCCATTAAAGCTGTCTATATTTTGACAATCTGTCTGCATTCGCTTACGCCATTACATTTAAGTCCACTCTTCCCTGTCTGAAGAGATCTGGCATCTATCCTAGGCTATTCTGCCTCCTCTTTCCAGTACATTTCCTGCCTGCCTTGGCTACTGACTATAGTATTTTGCACAGGACATGCCTTATTGGTTTGTAGATGACAATTCACCTGCAGCAAAACTCTGGCCTGAAAGTAAGGTGATCTACACTCCAGTTACAGCTATTACCAACATGCCATGCAACTTTGAGGAAAATCCTGCCCTCTGTCCAAGAATCAATTTCTCATTTGTAACAAGGAAAAATATTTTTAATGTCCCTCCCTTAATTCTTCATGCCCATGAGTCTTCATAAAAAGGTTTAATCAAATGTGGATTAGCTGTATCACATCAGCAACCCTCAAGCCCTATGGTCTTATAAAAACAATTCCTTTTGGAAATGTATCCTACATCTGTAAAATGATGTATGTATGAGATAACTCATTATATTAGTTAACTATATTACTCAACTATTGGAAGCACCCACTCGTCCTTCAAAAGAGAAACTACTTAATAAAACTTAGTATAGTTTCATAATTAACTTTACATTTGTAAAAGTAGTAAAAATATCCCTGACGAATAGAGAAAGACTTAAAATTATATCTATTTTGAGACAGGGTCTCACTATGTAGCTCTGGTTAGCATGGAACTCACTACACAGTCCAGGCTTGCATTGAACTCTTAGAGAATCATCTGTTTCAGTCCCTTGATCACTGATATTAAAAGTGTGTGCTCTCATACCTGGCCATATATTTGTGTTTTTAAGGTTTTTTCCCGTGTGACTGTGTTGTGTGCTCAAAAATTCAATTCCCAAAATTCATGTATGTGTTTGCTCGTAAACAAGGCAGATGGTTGAAATTAGTGAACCAAAATGGAGGGGTCCAGAATCTACACTTCTCCAATATGTTCTCAGGCAAGTAATCAGTGAAAACCACTTTCAAAACCACTGGCTCAAATTCTTTCCAAATTGGCAAAGACGACTAAGACGTCTGTGGCTCATGGTTTGAGTCGGCCTTCTCTCTCCCAGTTTCTGACCCAGTCTCTCTGGAGCATCATTCTGGAATAACAAGGCTTCCAGATCCACAGCTTCCATTTCCTTCTACCTCCCAGGAATGTTCCTTCTTGGGGAAAATCTTGATAGATTTTTTTTAAAAGGCAGGATTTCATGTAACCCAGCATCTTAGTTAATTTTCTACTGCAGCAAAGAGACACCATGGCCAAGGCATCATATAAAAGAAAGCATTTAATTTGGGGGTTTGCTTACAGTTTCAGAGGATGAGTCCATGATCATGGTGGAAGGCATGGCAGCAGGCAGGCAGCCATGGCACTTGAACAGTAGCTGAGAGCTTGTACCCTGTCTGCAAGTTGGAGGCAAAAAGAGAACTCACTGGGAATGGCAAGGGCTTTTGAAACCTCAAAGCCCACCCCCAGTGACACAAGTCCTCCAATAAGGCCACACCTTCTAATCCTTTGTAAAAAGTTCCATGTTCTGACTAGTGGGACACAAAAGGGAGTACAAACCTTGAAGGAAGAGGAATGAAGGGTCAAGAGACACGAGAAACAGAGAGCAAATCTGTTTTCTGATCAAGCTGCCAACTTTATTTTTTCTCAGGAGCATTATATAGCAGAAGGGAAGAGAGATGGGTAGGATGCTGGAATGTTAGGTCTGGAGACATCCCTAGCTGACAGGAAGAGATAAGGAAATACTGAGGGTCTGTAAAAGTTAATTAACAGGGGATGCTAATTGCTTCTGGTGCCTGGGATCCGCAGGTCTGCAGGCAATCTTAACTCACAGGGAGATAAGGGTTATATCCTAGGCCCCGAACTTGCCCTACAGAGGTGACAGAGGTGAATATCTTACTTAATTTGTGTTTAAGATGGCTATAACCAAATACAGGTCTTTGCTCCCAGCAGTTCCACCACCTGGGAACCAAGTACTCAAATATATTGAGTCTATGAAGGTCATTCTCATGCAAACTGCCATCCCCAGGCTGGCCTAGAACTCAATATATAGAGAATAATGTGCTTAAATTTCAGATTGTCCTGCTGCTACCTCTCAAATGCAGAGATTATAAGCATGTGCCATCATGCTGGATGGAATCCAGTGCTTCATACATCCTAGGCAAGCGCTCTACCAACTGAACTCCATTCCCCCGTATTTCTGCTAGTTCTTGGCAGTTGGAGATAATACTGCAGCCACTCTATTTGCATGTCTGTGGCAGTAGCTTTTCTCATCACAAGATCAGGTTAGCAGGGGCTGCATACTTAGAGGAATAAATATTGCTGGGAAACAGAAACTCCTCTTTGGAAAGACAGGATCAAAGAAAGATTTCACTTGCCTGTACCCTGCTGCCAGCAGGATGGAGCTGTACTGGCCTTTGCAAAGCTAGCCACAGGAACAGAGGCAGTAGCACTGCCCTTGCCTTGTGCTCAGGACGTCTGCTTAGGGATTTCAAGCATGAGTAGTATGCATGGAGTTGGTTTACATTTATCTCTTGATGTCCTTTAAAAAAATTTGAGGGGCAGCTGGGCAGTGGTGGCTCACGCCTTTAATCCCATCACTCAGGGAGGCAGAGGCAGGTGGATTTCTATGAGTTCGAGGCCAGCCTGGTCTACCGAAGGAGTTCCAGGACAGCCAAAGATACAGAGTGAAACCCTGTCTCAACAAAACAAAACTGTAGAGGGACCTGCGGGCTGCGTTCTTGCCTCCTGGCTTCTGGCCGCCAGCTAGCTTATGCCCCCAAATAACGACACACAAACTGTATTCATATAAACACTGCTTGGCCCATTTCTATTAATGTGTGTAGCACCACAAGGTGGTGACTTATCTTGCCTCACCCATATTTAGGAATCTGTGTAGCACCAGTCTTACCGGGAAAGATTCAGCATGTCTGACCTGGCGGCTTGCTCCATCGCGTTTGCCCTGGAGAAGAATGGCATGGCATCTGTCTGAAGTGGGAGAATCATGGAGACTGTCTGACTCGGCTTCTTTCTCCCCCAGCATTCTGTTCTGTTTACTCCGCCTACCTGATTTTCTGTCCTATCAAAGGCCAAGCAGTTTCTTTATTAATTAACCAATAAAAGCAACAGATAGATACAAGACCCACCTCCATCACAAAACAAAACAAAATAATGTTAGGGGATGGAGAGATGGCTCAGCAGCTAATAGCACTTACTGCCCTTGTAGAGGACTCAGACTCAGTTTCCAACACCCACCCACCTGGGGGCTCATGACCACCTCCTATAACTTCAGTTCCAGGGAATCTAACACCCTCTTCTAGCCCCCATGGTTTATGTTTGGATGAACATAAACCTATACAGGCACATATATAAATAAAGAAAAAAATAATATTAAAATGTATATCATTTATGTATGTTAAATCCTCACTATGTCCTCATTTGCTTCTTGCTAACTAACCCAACAGAGTGGGAATGAACTGCCTTCCTTACCTTTTGCACATATAGAAAGAAAGAATTATGAAGGTAAACTCAATAACCATGGGTCAAACAGCTGATAAGCAAGACTCATTGGTGACCCAGGATGACAGTCTGATGCTAGAGTGGATGCTCCTATTTACCTCACTGTGACTCTTCCTTTTGGTGATCCTAGTGACAGCGAGGTAATCTTGTTCAAAGGGACCCATAAAGGGTTTCTGCAGCACTGTCAAAGGACTCAGAGATCTGTGTTGCTCTTACTCTGCCTTCCTCTTGCTCTGGGCTGCTGTGCCTGAGGGGTTTTGTTTGCTTATTTTTGTTTTGTTTTGCTTAAGACAGGTCTCACTCTGTAATGAGACTTTGGTTTGGGATTTTTGTTTTGTTTTTTTCTTTGCTTCTGCTGTTCTGGACTGGTTTTGCAGAGTCCCCATTCTGTCCCTTTGGTGTACTCACTGAAATTGGTGTTCCCGTTGAACTCTTTACCCAGATTTCACCTTCGGCTTTCCTGATTGGTGACCTTTGAATCGCCTCTGTTTTTAAGTCTCCAGATTATCAGCACTATGATCCCAATATCAATATGGAATCCTGGGATGTTATAGCCCTGCTAAGAAGAGGAAAACGGATTCTTCATCCCTCCCAGAGCTACCTGCTTCTGCTGGTCCCCTTCACATAGTCACATGCAGGGCTTTTAATCTTTTTCTTTTCTTTTCTTTTCTTTTCTTTTCTTTTCTTTTCTTTTTTGGCTTTGGCTTTTTTTTATTTATTAAAGATTTCTGTCTCTTCCCCACCGCCGCCTCCCCTTTCCCCCCCCTCCCCCAACCAAGTCCCCCTCCCTCGTCAGCCCAAAGAGCATTCAAGTTTCCCTGCCCTGTGGGAAGTCCAACGACCACCCTCCTCCATCCAGGTCTAGTAAGGTGAGCATCCAAACTGCCTAGGCTCCCACAAAGCCAATATGTGCAGTAGGATCAAAAACCCATTGCCATTGTTCTTGAGGTCTCAGTAGTCCTCATTGTCCACTATGTTCAGC
>NW_026068148.1:2823698-2865533 GCF_014885135.2 Alexandromys fortis
AAGGACTTCTTGAAGTTTGCAGGCAAATGGATGGAAATAGAAAACACTATCCTGAGTGAGGTAAGCCAGACCCAAAAAGAGGAACATGGGATGTACTCACTCATATTTGGTTTCTAGCCATAAATAAAGGACATTGAGCCTATAATTCGGGTTCTTAGAGAAGCTAAATAAGAAGGAGAACCCAAAGAAAAACATATAGGCTTCCTCCTGAATATTAACCTTCATCTGGCTTTGGCTTTTTGATTCTCTGTGAAACAGTCCTGGCTGTCCTGAAACTCACTCTGTAGATCATGCTGGCTCAGACTTATAGAAATCCACCTGCCTCTGCCTCCCAAGTACTGGGATTAAAGGCGTGTGCCACTGCTGCCCAATGATCTCTTAATTCTTAATAAACAAATTACTTCTGGCATACAAAAAAGAAAGCCAAGCCAAGAGCAAGGACTTATTCATGGACCAGGATAGGATCATGGCCCCATAACTGCATTGAATAGCATTTGGTGCTTTCCTTTCACACAGCTGTGATATAACCTAACCAGTACAGGAACAGGAAGAGGGAGTACTTAGAACAACCTCTGTATTTTTCTGGGCAGTTTGTTTTTCAAAAAAGTCGAACAAATTTGTCCCAAACCAGTCATTTGTTACTGTCTCCCTTTATGGTTAGATACATTGAAGATAGTTGGCTGTAGCAGGAAAAAAAATAGGAGAGTTAAAAGAAGCTGGTATCATCTCAGAGTGACCCAAAAACTTTTATCAGCTGTGCTAACCAATCACAGGTAAGAGGATAATAACAGCCCTGACTAGCTTTGGCAGAAGATGTGCTTAGTTCCATTAGCTTTGCGGGAAGCCTGATTGTGCTTGAACTCTGCTAATTTTAAATGTCTTCTTGACATTTGTCAAGTGCTAGGGGCTATGTGCAGGTAACTACTTTCTCTCTTTTGCAACTTTGACCACGTCATTCTTCCTTTCCCCCAAAACTACCGAGCAAATCTTTTATGAGAACATCAGAACAGTTATGCGAGATCTACGGTCTGTTTACACATTATTGAGTGCATGCATTCTGGAGCCTCACTCAGCGCCCATGAATTTTTTTTTTTTTTTTTTTTTTTAGACAGGATCTCATGTGTCCCAGAATGTTTGTTTATTTATTTATTGAAGATTTCTGTCTCTTCCCCACCGCCGCCTCCCCTTTCTCTCCCCCTCCCCTCCCAGAATGTTCTTAAGCTCATTACATCTCACCAAGTATGGCCTTGAAGTCCTGGTCCTCCAGCCTTGAACTATCAAGTGTGTTACTGTACTTGGCCCTTTCTCTTCCCCTCTTTGAGATGGGCTCTCACATAGTCTAGACTACTTTCAACCTTGCTGTGACCCAAGGCTGTCCTTAAACTCCCAATCTTTCTGCCTCCACTTCCTATCTTTTATGTTACAGGCACGGTGCATTATATCTGATGAATGCCTGAGTTTTATAACCTGTACAACATCTGTGATTGCATAACATACTAAATGTCTCTAGCTCCCATTATCTTTTCTAACATGAAAATAGTTATTAAGTTGTTATAAGAAATGAATTAATATGTATAAGGCACTTAGAACGGTGTTTGACAGTGAGTGCTACTGTAAATGTTAAACACATAAATAATATATGTTCATAAAATAATTATCTGTTGAATATCTTTGAACTAGCCAGGGCTTGACAAACATTTTCCATAGAAGGGAACATAGTAATTGCTTTTAGTTTTTAGGTCACATGCTCTTTTATAAATTAACTTACTCAAATCTGCTACAGATGACAGAAGACATGGATGATGTGTAGATAAACTGTATGTGAGTACATTTCTTTTTTACAAAAATAAACTGGGATGGATTTAAGCCACAGGTCACTGACCCTTGTGCTAAGAAATATGACACTAGGAAAGACTCACAAAAATCATTCTAATTAGGACAGAAGACAAATATTTCACAAAAGGATGGAGTCTTTCTGGAGTATCAGCAAAATCTTTTCTGAGCAAGTAGTATCAAGCTGACACTAATGATGGGCTTAACCAGGTAAAGGAAAGCCAGAAAATAGCATAGGTGAGATTCATTACTGCATAGACATCACCTTCAAAACCCACAGATGTGGAGCTACAATGATGGCTCAGCAGTTAAAAACACTGGGTGTTCTTCAAGATGACCCCAGTTCAATTCCCAGAACACACTCCAGTTCTCAGGAATCTGACACCCTTTTTGGATCTCTATCAACACCAGTCAGCACACACTGTGGTGCATAAACCCACATGCAGAATATGGTGGTTTAAATGTGAACGGCCTCCAATGCTTATATGTGTGACTGCTTGGTCCTCAGTTGATGGAACTGTGTGGGAAGGATTGGGAGTGTTGCCTTATTAGAGGGACATGTAACTGGAGGTGGGCTTTGAGGTTTCAAAAGACTAGCATCATTTAGAGTTACTTCTTTCTGTCTCCTGCTCATGGACCAAGAGATGAGTTCTCAGATGCTCCAGCCAACATTCCTGCTGCTTGCGATCATGCAATGATGGACCCAACCCTCTAAAACGGTGTTGAAATAGGAGCGGCGGGGCTGCGTCCCCAACACCCCAGCCGCTTGGCTAGCTCATGCCCGAAATAACAACACACAAACTGTATTCATTTAACTGCTTGGCCCATGAACTCTAGCCCTTACAGGCTAATTCTCGCACCTGGACTAGCCCATTTCTAGTAATGTTTGTAAGCACCCCAAGGTGCGCTTACCAGGAAGATTCTAGCCTATGTCCATCTTCATCGCGTGTGCCTCAGAGAGCAGAGCTATCGCGTCTACCCGGGAGAGCTGAGCATGGCGTCTCTTCTGAAGCAGAGCAGAGTCTGACCTCACTTCCTCTTCTGCCCAGAATTCTATTCTGTTTACTCCTCCCACCTATGCTTTAACCTATCAGGGCCAGCAGTTTCTTTATTGCTCAGCCAATGAAATCAACAGATTGATATGACACGCCCACATCAAAACGGTAAGCCTAATTAAATGCTTTCTTTCATAAGTTGCCTTGGTCATGCTGTTTTATCACAACAATGGAAAAGTAACCAATAGAGAGGCAAAATGCCTGTGCACATAAAAATAAGTAATAAACAAATAAACTTTTGATAATGGACCCAACTGCGCTAGAGATAAGGCTCAGAGGTTTAAAGCACTTGCTCTTCCAGAGGACCTGGGTTTGATTTTCAGTACCCACATCGTAGTTTATAACCATTTATAACTCCAGTCCCAGGGGATCTGATGCCCTCTTCCAACCTCTATGGGCACCAGGAATTTACATGATGCACAAACATATATACATGTGAGCCAAATACATACACAAATTAAATAAGTATTTTTAAAAATTAAAAAAGGATGTTCTAAATGCTTCCCATGTTACTGTACAGTTTACATTTGAGTCTCAGTCAACCCTTAAGGTCTCTATGTGACTGTTAAAAATGCTGCAAGATCCCCGGTGGCAGTAGGCAGGCAGGCCCACAGAACAGCCAGTCCCAGGCAGAGACAGCTGCCGGCCCTGAGCAGCTTGGGTCCTGGGTGGGCTGGTGCATGGCAGGTGGGCTGATCCCAGCGAGGCTGGGGGTGTGAGCAGGCTGCGGGTAGAAGGCACATACACAGGCACATCGTACAGAATAGAATTGATATTTATTACTTAGAGGGGGTTAAAGAAAGAGAAGAAGAGGAGGGAGACAGAGAAAGGGAATGGGAGAGAGAAAACACGTGCACCAGAAGGGGACAGTGAGAGTCAAGATGACGAGAGGGGGCAGGGGGTCACCAGGAGTGGGCATGGCTTTTTCTCTTAAAGAGACAAAAACCATAACAGTGACCATTTAAGTAGTAGAAACTGAGGCCCAGAAATGTTTATTGTCATTTCTAAGGTCAAACAAACTAGTAAGTAGGGGCTGCAGAGAGGGCTCAGTGATTAAGAGTACTTCCAGTGAACCTAAGTGATGCTCCTCACCTGTGCAGGGCAGCATACAACTATGTATAACACCAACTCCAGAAGATCAAGTATCCTCTTCTGGCTTCCAAGGGAACCTGCGCATGTATGGTATATACATGTACGGAGAGAGATACACACCTACACATAAAAAAATCTGAAATAAAAACTAGCAAGTGAAACAGTCAGGTTTCAAACTCCAGACTCTTAAATCCTTAAGCAATAGATTATACTGTTTCCTACATGCATTAAATAATAAATTTTAATGGCATCCTGTCTACCTCTTTCCACTAAAGAGAGGCAATCTTTTGAGGGTTCTGTTATTTTACACCCCTTGATTTCAAGATGGTTACTTCTCTAGACCTTCCCTAGCCCATTGTGCCATGGGGGATGTAACTTACACACAGTAGTAGTCCAGGTCTATCAGCATATAGGGCAAGGATTTTGTCAGGGCTGCTATTAAGAAGGAGTCACATAAGATAAGCATCTGGACAGAGCTGCTCAGTGGTAGAGCATACACTTAGCATGCGCACGGGCTCTGGCTTAATCACGAGCAGAATAAAAAATAAAAATTGAAAAGGAAATAAAGATCTAATCTTTGTGGGGCCCTGATATGCCAAACACTGCTAAATTCTTTATAGTCATTAATTATTTTATTCAATCATCATGTCATGGCTAGGGTACTAACAATGCAATCATTCCCGTGCTGTGGGTGATGAAACAGAAGCGGAAACTTCTTTGCTCTAGGGATGGAGAAAACGTCTTTGCTCACTAGAATACGTCTGAGTAGCTCCCCTCCTCTGTGAATTCCAGTAATTGAAGGAGCACTAGTTTTTATTAAAATGCAAATCTCCCTGGAAGAGGTAATGCATTCAGGCTTCCCAAGCTTCACACCTCACTTGGAATTAGCATATTGCAGTTCCTTTTTCTGAGAGTTAGCTGTAACACAGAGAAGTATCGAGAGAGCAAGAGCACGTTGAATGAGGGAAGCGATTGTGGACAGAATTTACTGACTAATACGACGTGGGCAAAAGCCAGAGAGCTGGCCTTCAGCTTTGTTTCCAAATTGCTCACTTGGAGGAATCATCTACCACCCACTTAAAGCAATTCAAAAGCAGCAGGACCCAGGGGAGGTAACTCAGTGGTAAAGCATTTTCCTGGCAATCTGCAGGCACCTGGATTTAGTGTCCTGCAACAAAAAAAAAAAAAAAAAAAAAAAAAACCTAGAAAAGGCTAAGAAAAATGTTTTGTGTCCATTATTACATAAGCCTTTTAAGTAATGATTCAGCAATCACCCTTGAATTGGTTTTCTGTATTAGTTGGCATCCCGTGTTGCTGCCTAAACTAGTTAAGGGAAAAAGCGAAAAGAAATGTGTAAAGAAACCATCCCCACATGTTCCATCCTGTACAGCCCTCTCCCCACTCCCACCTCCAACTGAAAATAGACCTGGAAAATCAAGTAGCTTTGTGTGGAAGACAGCAGGTGGCTCTTCCAAATAAGGTGAGATCTAGTGACACGCTTGTAGACCACACACCTTCTGTTAATACACATAAAAACATCACGCCCGACCTGTGCGTTTGCACATTGATGCTGACCCTCACACCAATAGATATGTACCTTGCAATCCATAGGTTCCCCGCTCTATACTCAGTGGAAAATTGCCCAGGCCTATGAAGAAGATTTAAACCTGCCACTTCATACTTGTCCTCCCTGCTCTTGCTCCTAGTCAGTCCTGGCTGTGTGTGGGGGTGGGGTGGGGTGGGGGTTTGGGGGTGCATATATATATCTGTTTACATGCCTGTCTCTGTGTTTGTCAGTGGAAGGAAGGGAGTTGAATTAAAAGGGAGTTAAAAGAAAGAGGAAACATCTGTCCTGGCTTGAGACCACCCACCAGAGTGGCCTGGCTTTTGGGCACGCTCTAGCAGTTCTGGTTTGAAATACAAATCTGAGTAGAAGCTTGATTCCCTTTTTTTCTTCTCCCTCAAAGTCAAAGGCAGTTTTGTTAGGGTAGAGAAGTGGGAGAACTAAAGACGGAGCAGTGCCCAGTGACTTAAGGCTTCTGCCGGCTTGGTTTTCTGTTTGCTAAGATCAGTCTGCCTCTGTGAGCGACAGAGCAAGCTTGCTCACCATTATCCATTAGAACTTAATTCTACTAAGGCCAGCAGACTTGTCCATCAGTGTCTAGTGTTCCTAAGTGGCATGATCCCATGTCCAGCACATCTAGAATCCCATTGCCCCCGAGAGACCTTCTGTGATATCCCAGGAGTCTGTTCCTCCCCAAGGAGGAACGTATGAATCTTTTCTGTCTAGGATCACGAACACATTTTGCTTTGTGTACCAATCCTAGCTGAATGGTAATTAGCTGCTCTCTGAAGAAAGTTTTGGAAAGTACTTTTGATTGAGTGTATGCATGATTACCGAGGCCTGCTGTGGCTTGGCAGGGAAGCGAAGAATGCACGAGAGTATCAGTTCTCATCCAAGCCTGAGGAATCCAAAAAAGACAGCTAAGAAATGTGGGCTATGTGCTGAGTCGGCGAAGGGCCGGCTGGTTAGGGACATTCCTTCAGACATCTGAAGGAATGAATTCACCAGGAAGGTTGCCCAATGTAGTTATTTGTGGTGGAGCCTAGAGCACATTCCTGCCCTGGACTGATAGCAGTTGCCTGGATTGTTTATCATCTACATTCATGGGCCAGCTCCCATCTGCCGGGTGTTGCGTGGGTACCGATGGGGCCCAGCAAAGATAACGAAAGAGTGGCCTAGCGACATTTTTCTTTTTTCAGTCTGGAGGGAGTGAATGATATGAAGATTAATACCTAAACCATGGGCTGGAAAGATGGCTCGGCAGATTGTAGATCAGTTTATAACCCCTGTAACTCCAGCTCCAGGAGATCTCATGCTCTCTCCTGGCCTCCATGGGCACTGCATGCAAGTGATATGCATACAGGTAGAGGCCTACAAACAAAACATAAAAACAAAAGCTAAACAGCCCCGTCGATACGAGCAAACACTGTGAGAACACTTTAGGGAAAATGTAAGCACAAAGAGAAATTTAATGGGCTGTAGCTCATAGGGGTTCAAGCCAGGCCCTTGAAGAGGAAACTTGGGATGTTTCTTTGGAGTTGCCTTATCAATCCCATTGTATGTATGCATCATCAGAGCTGAAGGAGATGGTATATCTGCCAAACGGTTTGGAGTAAACATGCACCTGATTGTGAGCTGTCCTTTGGTGGCGCCAATATGGTATAACCTTTCCAGTAGAGGACCATGCTGTTGAGATGAGAATTTCTTTTCTAGTTCCACATTGTACTAACTCACAGTTCACATCCAGTCAGAACCTGCTTGCTTGCTTTCATTTAGGTTTTGAAGTTATGGTGCAAAAGATTCCAGAGTATGAATTAAAAAAATAAGCTTTCCTTCTGGATGCTGTGATGCCTAATTCTGTGTATATATACATGTTGTCAAGTCATCTTCCAAAGAGAAATTCTTCTACAACACCTACCATGAGAATGTGTTACCAAATTCTTCAATTTGTTGCATGAAAGGTGAGACTGTAGAGGCTGTGCGTATAGCTCAGGGGGTGAGTGTGAGGCCTTGAGTTAAAAGGAAGAAGGAAGGGAAAAAAAGAAAAAGAGATGAGATATCAAGATTTCATTGAGATAATCTTTTTAACATTTTTCATAATGAGCAAAATTAACCATATTTTCATATATTTAGGATTCATTTACATTTCCCTTTCTGAGACCCATCTGTTCAAGCCCACCCCTAGTTTTTTCTTGCCTTGGGGTTTGCTATATTCCCTGCTCCCTATTATTTTTAGTAGCTCTTTAAACTTCTTTGTTGTTCTTGTTGATCTTTTGAGACAGGAGCTAATGTAGCTTAAACTGGCCTTGAATTCACCAGGTAGTTGAGGATGATTGTGAACTTCTGGCCCTTCCGCTTCTACTTGTTGAGTGCTAGAATTGCAGATGCAGGTACCATGTCCAGTTTTCATGCAGTACTGGGGATTGTATCCCATGTTTCAGGTATGCCATACAAGTGCTCTGCCAATTGAACTGCATCCCCAACCCAAGGAATTAGCTGTTTGTGATATAAGTTGTAAATATTTTTTCTCTACCTTGAAATGTTTGCAGTTCAGTCATAGTACTTTTAGTAACTTCTTTCATTTCTCAGCGGTCATATACAAAGTTTGGTATTGAGGATTCTGTTCTGCCTCTGTATACTGGGGAAGTTTCTTGTTTGCTCACCCCTTATACTCCAAATTCTATTTTGCCATTTCTTGCTGAAATATAACCTGGTAAATTACTCTGTACCTTTTTCGAGTCAACAAATCTTTTAGAATCTGTTTGAAACTAAGATCCAATTGTAATTGGCTTTCTTTAGGCTACCAACCAGCTTCCAAATCATGACACAGATTTATTATTAGTTATGAATGTTCAGTTTTATCTTATGCTTGTCCCACTGGATCTTTCACTTAATTTAATCTGTTTCTGTGCATCTACATTTTGCCTTGTTTTTTTTTTTTCTTTTTACCTTTCTTTTCTTTTATTCTTTATGTCCTACTCCATGTCCGGCTAGCTGGAGGTTACCTGTCTGGCTGTCCCTGGGTCTCTCTCTCTCTCTCTCTCTCTCTCTCTCTCTCTCTCTCTCTCTTATCCTCCCATTCTCTTGAGGCTAGATTCCTTCTCCTACTCATTCTTTCTGCCTGCCAGCTCCACCTATCCCTCTACTGCCTAGTTGTTGGCTGTTCAGCATTTTATTAGATCAACCAGGTGCCTTAGGCAGACAAACTAAAACAGCAACACATTTTTACATAATTAAACAAATGCAGTATAAACAAATGTAATACATCTTTACATAGTTTAAGTAATATTCTGCAATACCCAATGCCTGGAAATAGCTTCACATGTAGCATGCCTACAACTTTGCATCTACTTTTAAGGAGTTTATAACCCACCTGAAAAGTAACAGGGTTTTATGGGAGTTTTATGATTTGGTGTGTGTGTGTGTGTATTGTGGACCCCAGAGATTGAAACTATGGTTTCACATATGCTAAACATACATTCAAATACTGAGCTGTTTCCCTAATACTAGAAGTATGGTGTCTTGAAGTGTACCTTTAGGACAACCTCTGGGGGATCTTGTTTAAAATTCAGATTCCCTGGACCAAAGGAACCAGACTGCAAAGAGACGAAACCACAGACATACATTTAAACACATTCAGGTACTCTGAAGACATACTAAAACCACTCTCACAAATTAAGGATATTGGGAGGTCCATGTTAAAAGTCCATTTTTTTAATCTTTTGTTTTTAAAGTACTTGGGCTCAAAGCCAGGGCACCACACATACCAGGTAAGGCGAGCATCAGTGAGTTTACATTCCTAGCCCATAGCATATTTCAATTCTGACAGGAACATTTGAAAGATGAAGAGTTCCAGAATGAAGCTGTAAACACACAGTGATTAATGAAGAAAGGGATACTCGTTCACAGAACTTTCAAATCATACCATGTGGTCAGTTGGTGTGTGTGTGTGTTTCAGGTGGTGGAAGGGAGGGACTGTCACACATATAGTTGTCTTTACTATTTCTGTATGTAGATTTAAAAAACTTTCCTATTCCCTCTCTTCTTTCCCCCCTCCTTTCTTCTTTCATTAAACTACAAGCAAAGTACATCTTAGTCTGAGGAGAAGTGCCTTTGAGAAGCAAAGTGGCTCATTTATCAGAGGCCCGAATCCCACATGAATAGGCAGCTGATAAAGCTGATTTGGCTGGCATTGTATTTTTTTCATAGTGGAATACGCTAAGAAGAAACTGTTATTTGGTTGTCAAGATCTCAGCTCTTGCATTCTGGGCAGGATCATTCTATCGGGTTGGTAACAGCTTCACCTCTTCTAAGCAGCTTTCCCCAGGAGACCCACTGGCCTTTGGCTGATCAATGTCTGCTCTTTCTTCTCACGAAACACACAGTGTAGGCTGGCTACTCTATTACAGAAGAGCCTCTCCATTATGAGTGTCTACCAAGAAACAAATACCAACACAATTTGCAGAGAATGTCAGGAGTCTGATAAGTTCCTGAGACCCAGCCCTGAACACGCTCGGGCACGACTTCCTAAATTAGTCATGGACTGAAGGACATCTGGATAGCAAGACTTTCTCTTGACCACCAGCTCCCAACTGACTCAGAGACTTCTTACCAATTATGAAAGCTCAGTCTTAGCTTTGGCTTGTTTCTAACTCGCTCTTATAACTTAGATTAACCCATTTCTTTTAATGTACATGCTGTCACATGGCTTGTGACTTTTACCTCTCCACCTGCATGTCCTGTTTCCTCTGCATCCGGCTGACAACTCCCCCTTTCTTCTTCCCAGAGCTCTCTCTGTCTGGAGGCTCTCTCTGCCTATACCTCTTGCCTAGATATTGGTATTTAGCATTTTATTAAACCAATCACAGTGACATATGTTTACACAGTGCAATCAAATATCTCACAACACATCTGAATGACTATGTTAGAAATCCCAGTCTCTAAGTTTCTTAGTTAGGGCTACTACTGTTATGATGAAAAAACTCCATGACCAAAGCAACTTGGGTAAGTCAGGATAGGAACTCAATCCTGGCAGGAACCTGGAGGCAGGAGCTGTTGCAGAGGCCATGGAGGTGTACTGCTTACTGGCTTGCTTCCCCTGTTTTGCTAATCCCACCTTCTTATAGAATCCAGGACCACCAGCTCAGGAATGTTACCACCCACAATGGGCTACCCACCCCAACATCAATCACTAATTAAGAAAATACTCTACAGGCTTGCCTACAGCCTGATATTATGGAGCTGTTTTTCTAATTGAGGTCCTCTCTGATGACTTTAGCTTGTATCAAGTTGACACAAAACTATTCAGCACCCTAGGCTTTTTACTCCAATGGACCAAACCAGAATCCCTAAGGCTTCTGCTTATATAAATTCACCAGGTGGTTGGTTTTGAAACACACAGATGTCTGGGAGGCACTAAATCTATGTGAAGAATCTGCTAAGACATCGTTCCTGTGTTAACTGAGGAGATCGTCCAGTTTGCTCTTCAGTAGAAAGGGGAACTTGAAAATTGAGATGCCAGGTAGCATTCTGGCAATAGGCCTTTTTGGTTCCATATGTATGTAAATTAAGCATTGAGTTGGAATGAATCTGGTTGGTGAATTTGAATGTGTCAGGGAGTTCTGATTGGTTGATAAAAGCATGCAGACTCAGGGAAGCCCACGGGCAGGAAAAAGGCCTGCCATGTGTTGAAAAAGGAAGAGTCAGTAGGTAAAAGGTAAAGTTTTCGGTTAGCTGCTGTTTTCATGAACCAGTCTTTTTGGATTTCTGTTTCCCAGTCACCTCAGTGGTCAGGGTTTATGGCAAAACCTTGGTGATCTCAGAAGTGACTCTCAGTCCTGCCAGGACATGCAGACATTTTTGTTTTTCTTCAGCCTGTAACCCTAACTGCCTATGGAATAGGGCTACCTTGTCCCTGCCACCTATCACTAAGCCACTGTTTTGTATCATCCCAGGTTAGACAGGGTTCATGCTAGAAAGTCAGATAGACTCAGGAGAGGGAACAACTCACTAATCCAGCCAGAAAGCCATTCACTGGATTGTCTTTCTACAAACAGCTTTTCTGAGCCCTCTAAAAATCTAAACATAGGCTAAAAAACTGACAGTGGACAGCCTGCTTCAGCTCAGCAGGGGAAAGAGACTCAGGTGAACCAAAGCCTGGTGAATAATAGGCCATCTGGCCATGGCAGCCTGCCTGGGTTTTAGCAGGCTTGAGAGCACTGGGGATAAAGACACAGTTTTCTGAGCTCCATCCTCTGGTCACAGTCCCCAGTCCCCTCAAAGCTTAGTCAGAGGATAGCCTCTGGGGAGCTGCCTGCCTCTGCAGTCCAGGTGCTCTCTGTCATGCTGTTTTTCATCTAATAGGAAATATTTGAAGAGCTGGCAGGCCAGCCCTTCTGTGAGCATCTGCGGCAGAGAGACGGGGCTAGGGATGCACACAGGTGATGGGCTCCACTCAAGAGTCACTGCTTGATCCCTTGGGCAAGAGATGCACACTCTGGCTTGATTCATGGAATGGAGGCAGGAGAGAAAAACAGAAATTATGAGGCCCATTTTCCCAGGGTCTGACAAAAGCTCTTGGCAGCTGAGAGGCAAGGATTCCAGCACAATTAACATTTGCTGTAAAGGCTGCCTGCCTAAGAGTTAATACTCCTTTGATATATAGACATTTTATGCTAAAATAGCACGGGGTGTATAGGAGCTTGGGTAGGGCCTCACTCATTTCCCAAGACGTTGTCTGAGAATCTCAAACAAAAAACTTTGTTTACAGTAAATTGTTTATAGACATGGCATCCCACCTCCCTCTACCCCTTTGGGCCAGGCTTTTACTTTATTAATTGTAATCCTGCCCGGCCCCAATCGCAAACACCTAGTGATAATATAACAACTTAAAATCCCACCAGAACCCTGTATATGAATGACAATTTGTAACAACGATCTATGTCTTGTCTTTGAAGAGCCCGTGCCCACTTTTCAATTTGTCATACTTTCTGAGACTCACCTTTGAGAAGCCCACTTCCAGGCTCTCAGATATTGCTTCTTCTGACCATACCTCTTTCTCCTAATCTTCATGCTTCAGCCTATATTAAAGTATCTTTAATGAAATTGCCACCTCTGCTTTGTAAACCAGCTCTTCCTGAAATTATTTTCAAAATTATTTTCAGTGTGGAAGCTGGGAGTCCTGGTTTGCTCTGAGTTGAAGCTGCTACAATTCTTGTGGAACTCCTCAAGCTGCTGAGGGTGACAATGGGGGACTGTGTCTTCTTTTTCTGTACCCTGAAATGATGAAAGGACAACATAAGTATCCTTGGAGGGAATTACCTTTGAGGAAGCGTCTGCTTTGCTGCCCAAAATGGTTCAATTCCAGAAAGAGCCACTGGGCCCTACAGGGCTAAACAAAAACACATAGAAAGTGTTCCACAAGACATTTCTTTAACTTTTTTCTTTTTCTTTTTTCTTTTTCTTTTTGAGACAGAGCTTCATTCTGTAGCCCAGGCTGGCATCAAACTCAAAGCATTTCTCCTACCTCAACTTCCCAAGTGTTGACATTATACCCACAAGGCTTCTTTCTAACTGGAGCAAGAAATACTTCTCCCTTCGCTTGGCATGGACTAAATTCAGTCCGTTTTGGCTTTCTGTTGCTCTGGCCATTTCTGGAGTAAGTGAAAAACAAACAAAGCACCATTTTCATAGGCAAACTGCCATAGCTGAGTCATTTAGAAGGAAGCAGTAGGTTGAAGGATGAAAAGCAGTTAAGGATTTGTGAAGGGTGGCTGCCTTATAACCCAATTAGAATTTCAAAGGAGGAAGCCTGGAGCCTAAATTAATTTAGAATGGCAGCTTATCTTGCCAACACTCACCTCAGAATTTATAGTGTCTCTTTCTATCTCAAATTACATGAGGGTACTCTAAATCAGAGAAGGCTTCTGAATGATCTTTGTTATGGGCTGGTGATGCCTGATAACAAAAGGGCTTCCCACCATCCGGTTTGGATATTGATCTCTCTGCTGACAGGGCTTCACTCACTGACATTTGCCTTCTTGAGCAAAGTTCTTTGTAGGAACTGGTGCATTGCCCCCCACAACCTTCTCTAGGGCTAAAGGTGGACTAAGTTCTGTTGAAGGAGCTGCGGGCCGCTTCCCGCTGCCCGGCTCCCACACAGCTAGCTTTACTCAAAATAATTACATGGAAACTGTATTCTTATAAACAGTGCTTGGCTCATTTCTATTAATGTGTGTAGCACCACGAGGTGGTGACTTACCAGGGAGCTTCTAGCCTAAGTCCATCTTGGGTCCAAGCTTCATTGCATCTGCCCTGGAGAGGAGTGGCATGGCGTCTCTCTCACTTCCTCTTCCTCCCAGAATTCTGTTCTGTTTATTCCACCCACCCAAGGGTGGGCCTATCAAATAGGCCAAGGCAGTTTCTTTATTAATTAACCAATGACCTCCCTCCATCACTAAGTGTCCTTGCTCTCAGCACTTCTTCCTTTTCCAGTCAAATTGAAACCTCTACTCCTTTGAAATGCCTTCTCCCTTGGGCTTTATGGTTTGCTGCTAAAGTCCCCTCATTCATTGAAGAAGTGGGAGCTTGCTTCTCTGTCTTCCTGTTCCATTCCAAACTCTACCATCTTTCAGCATCTCCATTTAGCATTTGGAATTTCTGTTTACATTCTCTCCCACAAGAAAAACGTGTGTGTGAGCATGCGTGTGTGTATGTGGGCATGTGTGTGTGTGTGTTTGTGTGTGTATGTGTGTGCTTTTTTTGCTTTGAGATAGTTCCTCATGTAGTGCAGACTGACCTTAAACTTGCTCCATTTCCAAGGATCTTGAACTTCCTGATTCTCTTGTCTCCACCTCCTCAGTTCTGGGATTATAGGCATGTACTGCCATGTTTGCTTTATGTGGTGCTGAGTAACTAAACAAAGGTTTTGTACATGCTAGACAAGCATATATATGTTACCTTTTTAGATAGATTTCATGCAACCCAGGTTGGCCTGAATGCTACTATGTAGCCCATGCTAATCTCAAGCTCAGGATCCTCCTGCTTTGCTCAACAGAAATCTAGGATTATTGCCAGGTGTCCTGCTACAAAGTGATATTTTTTATTAATTCGTTTTTATACTGTATATCCTGTGCTTTATTCTCCCTCAACTCCTTCTAGATCCTCTCCACCTCCCCTATTCACCCCAAAAACAAACCCCAAAACAAAACCTAAAAATGAAAGCAATTGAACAACAACAAAAACCCCAGTAGGACATAAACAAACAAACAAACAAATAAATAAAACAAAATGACCCCCCCTCCCACAAAAACGAAACAAAAAACCTATGGAGTCCTTTTGTGTTGGTTAACTACTCCTGGGAATGGAGCCTGCCTTAGTGTGTGGTTGATACACCCAGTAACACTTCATTGGAGAATATTGATTTTACCTTTTCCAGGAGGTGTATGTCATATGAAAGGAATTTTAATGCAGTCAGCATATAATGGGGAGATAATGCCCCAACTAAACTACCAAATATATACTACCATATAAACCCTCCAGTGTCAGGAAGGGGTTACATCTTGAGTCATTGGCATAAGGGGTCCCATAGACACCATCCTCAAAATATCACAGGCTGCTGCCCAGGCTGTTGGTTACTCTCTACAACCTGATGGTAAGGCCTTACTGCTGAAGGTATTTTTAAAAACATCATATTGTGTTACCCCCACTGTTTTCAAAACCTCTAATAGTTTCTTGCCCTTCTTGGGCTAAAATTCCATATTCTGCAGTATCTATATTAGATATCACACTGCATGAACTGGGTTGCACATAGGTCTGGTTGCTTTTCTAGGGCTTGGGGGTTCTGTCTCCCTTTTCTGACCACGTAGTCCCTGAACTCACATAACTAATCCCCTCCACCAAGAAACTTTTTCTTGTTTTTTTCCCCCTGAGACAGGGTTTCAGTGTGTAGCCCTGTTTGGAATTCACTTTGTAGAACACGCTGGTCTCCAACTCAGATCCATTTGCTTCTGCCTTCTGAGTGTCAGGGCTTTTCTTTAATAGCTGTCCCTTCTTCTTCCCCATTGTTTAAGTGTCTCTACAGAAGCATTCCTTAGTTTGTTCATTTAAAAACAATCCCCCTGCATCTATTCTTCCCTACCACTTTCTTAAATATTATTGGTATATAAAGTATATATTGTTAAGTGATCGTGTGTTTACTTGTTTCTTTTATGCCACCTTGAATGTGGCTATGCCAAGGGAGGATAAACTCCTTCTCTTTTGTTCATTGCGGCATCTCTGGCATATAGTATAGGACCCCTGCCCATAGCAAGTATGGTATGTAGTCGATACAAATGACTCACAATGGTCCCTGGCGTGTGTTATATACACACTGAACCTTCTCTGAGTGTGGATCACTCTTTCTCACTTTTTAAGTAATTATTTCATTTTATTTATTTATTTTGAGTCAGGGTCTGTCTACGTAGCCCTGGCTGTTCAGGAACTCACTATATAATCAGAATGGCTTCAAACTCATAGGGATCTGCCCAGACTCTGCCACTCCACTGCTAGGCTTACAATTTATTTTTAATTGGCATACAAAGTCACAGGTTTTCTTACTTCATTTTTATACATACTCAGTTTTGGTTAATTCTTCACTCCCATTCTCCCGCATGCATCCCTCTGCCCTCTGTCCCCACTGAACTTTTCTGCCCCCAGTATTTCCTTTTTCATTTTCATAAGTGTTTTATTACCTTCTTCATTCTCCCCTTAAAGCCCCATTTCTAGTCAGGTAGTGGTGATACATGCCTTTTAATCCCAGCACTTTGGAGGCAGAGGCAGGGGGATCTCTGTGAGTTTGAGGCCAGCCTGGGGGAGTTCCAGAATAGCCAGGGCTACATGGAGAAACCCTGTCTTGAAACCCCTCCCCAAAGCCCCATTTCTCTCCTTCCCTGAGTCCCCTTAAATTTCATGATCTGTCTTCATGATCCCCAAACTTTGTTGTCATTAGTTTTTCTGATGACCACACTAACTAGAGTGAGACAGACTCCATGAGTAGTCTTCATTTGCATTTCCTCAATTGTCTAAGGAAAGGAGCACTTCAAAAATATTTGTTGGCTAGTTACGTTTCTTCTTTCCAGAACTGTCTACTCAGTTCACTGAACCATGTGTTGATGTTACTGGCAGGTTGGTTTGTTTAGTGCTTATTTTTTTCAGTTATTTATGTATTCTTGATAGTAATCCCTTGTCAGAAGTATAGCCAGCGAGGCCACTCTGCAACTTGATGGGCTGGCCATTCTCTCTGTTCACTGTTTCCTTTACTGTATAGAAGCATGGCCACACCTTGCAATCTTATTTGCCTTACTCACTTTTAATTAATTAACTCATTCATTTTCAGTAATACAGATATTGGACTGGACATGGTGGTGCACACCTTTAGTCCCAGCAGCCAGGAGGCAGAGACAGGTAAATATCTGTGAGTTCAAGGCCAGCCTGGTCTACATAGCAAGTTCCAGGCCGGTTCTCTTTCTTTCTTTCTTTCTTTCTTTCTTTCTTTCTTTCTTTCTTTCTTTCTTTCTTTCTTTCTTTCTTTTTTGGTTTTTCGAGACAAGGTTTCTCTGTTAACTTTGGAGCCTGCACTGGAACTAGCTCTTGTAGACCAGGCTGGCCTCGAACTCACAGAGATCCACCTGCCTCTGCCTTCCAAGTGCTGGGATTAAAGGCGTGTGCCACCACCACCTGGCCAGTTCACTATTTTTGTACATTTGAGTGCACATTGTCTTCTAGCTGGTCTCCTTGATTCTAGATTTTTTTTTTGCCTTTATAGGAATGAAACAGTTTCCCCTCTGCCTTCAGGCATGTTGCTCTTGGCCAAGAGTACTTTTCTTTTTCTACTAACCCTTACTTCATGGCTAATTCCCACACTTTATTCTAGTCATACCATAAGTCACCCCTCAATAAGCATTTCTTTCATCCTACAAACTAGAAAAATATTCTGTGCTATATGTTTTTTTCATAACCTACAAAGATTTCCATTTTATAGCACTGTGGAAGTTTAAATAGGAATGGCCCCCATAGGTTCATATATTTAAATGTGTGGCCATCAGGTGGCATTACTGCACAGGGATTAGGTGGTGTGGCCTTGTAGGAAGAAGTTTGTCACTGTGGATGGGTTTTGGGGTTCAAATACTCAAGCCAGGCCCAGTGTCTCTCTCCTTGCTGCCTGTGTTTCCAGATGTAGGACTCTCAAATTCCTTCTCCAGCACCGTGTGTGTGCACACCACCTTGTGTAAGCAAATCCCAGTGAAATGTTTATCTTTTTAAGAGTTGCTGTGGTGATGGTGTCTCTTCACAGCAATAAAATACTGACTAAGACAAGCACCTTTTTCACAATACTTTTTGTATTAGCTATCTCTTGCTGTGTCACAAGTTACCTCAAAACTTGGTGACTTAAAAACAGAAAAAAAAAGTTTATCTGTTTATGTTGGTGAACTTTCTAATATGGGTACTCCTTTTTTTGTAAAAAAGAAAAAAAACCAACTTTGCTTTAAAGATGCATTTTGATTATATATATGTAACTGTATGGGGGTTTTGTGAATTTTGAGTGCAGGTATCCATAGAGACTGGAGACATAGGCTCCCCCTGGAGCTGGAGTTAGTAGTGGTTGTGAGCCTCATGATAACAGTTCTGGGAACAAAATTTGGGTCTTCTAGAAGAGCAATATATGTTCTTAACTTAACCACCAACCATATCTTCAAACACTGTTAATTGCTTTTTAAAGATTTATTATTTTTGGTATGCTTTATGCGTGTATTTGTGTGTATGTGTGTGTGTGCACGTTTGTGCATGCATGCCCACTGTACCAACTGAACTACCTCCCCAGCCTATTACATGCATTTTATTTCATGCCCAATGCAATGTTGACAAAGTCTCCTGTGATTATAGCACTGCTTCTAGCCATCTACTGAGAGGTGGCAGTGGCCAGGTCCTAGTATTGCAAACCCCGACTTTACCGTCTGAAGCTGCTATTGGTGGTGCTGGCGATGGCTTTCTTTGAGGGTCAGTTCAGTGGTATATTTTTGAATATTGTCTTTGGCTTCTTTGCCTCAAGTTCTGTTCTTCGTCCTCTCAATTATTCTGTAAAGTACCTGAATAAATCCATTATCATCTTAAATTAATTACAGTTAGTCTCTTGCAGCTGAGAACCTTGACTAATATAGAGCGCTACAATTATCTGCTCAAAGTCACTAAGGCAGCAAATCATGAAAATTTGCTTTAAATGTGTCTATGTCTGACTCCACAGCTTAGTTTCTTCACCCTTGTCATCCTTCCTACCTGTGCAAGGCTTTCCTTCCAAACACGTCTGGAGCCCCAGTTGTCTCCCCAACAGTAGTATAGCCTTGGCTCATTCTAATGGGTTAAACAAGAATCATGGAGTTTCTAGTTTATAAAAAACCAAGCCTAGATTCTTGGGCGTGGGGATGGGCATTCCCAGGGGTAAAGGCAGAGTTTCACCTAGAATCTTTGTTTTTCAGTGGGCAAATACACTACCTTAAAAACAATTGAGGTGACAATAAGCACCATTATAAATGGCTGCAGAGTAGAGACACCATTAACTGGGAAAATCAGCAAGAGCACAGGAAGGTACCATCAGTCCAGACTATGAGTGACGCTAGGAGACTGCTGGCTTCAATAGATAAATGACAAATAGAAGACAAGAGGGCTAGGGATTTGTAGATGCACAAGAGGTCATCAATCGTTGCAACATGTGAATCTTATTCTTTCCGATGCCTAATTAACATTCCTTAACAATATGTGTGTTGGATGCTGGATGAAACAAAAGAATTTGTCCCTGTGTCTTCTGTGAGACAATCTCTCCACTTTTCTTTAATTTTTGAGACAAGGTTTATCTGTGTAGCCCTGACTATCCTGGAACTTGCTCTAAAGACCAGACAGCTTTGAACTGAACTTAGATTCGCCTGCCTCTGCCTCCCAGTACTGAGACTAAAACTGTGTGCCGCCATCACTCCCACCTCAATCTCTTCTAAATAAATTGAACACGTTTCTTTTGTTTTCATACGGGTTTTTTTTTTTTAAATTCAGTCCAGATCAGCCTTGAATTTTCTATCTTCCTGCCTCAGACTCTAGAGTGCTGGGATTGCAGACACACACCACCACACCTGCACGATGTATCCTTCCTATTGGGGGTGGAATTCTGACCCGATGGCTGGAGCTGGAGTGAAGTTTGGAATCGTGAAGCACCATTGATCTGTGTGGGGAAACTAGGTGTTTAGAAGTTCTTAATTCCATAGATTGAGAAGTTAACGCACTAGCCCTGCAATTCCTATGGCTACGTTAACGTGAAATAAATCTCTACCTTATTTAAGCCATGCCATTTTTGACTGGCTAATTACAGCTCAACACTTATTGTGACTTATCGAGGAGACAGCTGGTGCACCAGCTGGGACTGAGAGTCGGAACTCAAGAAGTGCAGGTGAAGCTCATCCCACAGTAGGAAGACTGGGTGACCTTTGTCAGGAATGAGGAAGTCAGCAGAAGAACTGGCTGAAGGGGGATAATTACACATAGTTTCAGATAAGAGTCTCATGAACATTTAATGTCCAAACAGCAGCTGCTTTCAGAGACACCTGCCTACAGAAGAACCTGGACATTCCTCAGATACTTTTGCCAACTTTTCACAGATTTTTTTTCAAGACTTATTTTTATTTTATGTGTGTTGGTATTTTGCCTGTGTGTATGTCTATGCAACATTGTGTGTGCAGTTCCCGAGGAGGCCAGAAGAAGAAATCAAATATCTGTGGGCTAGACTTACAGTTGTTAGCTCCGATGTGGGTGCTAGAAAGAGCAATCATCTCTCCAGTCCTCCACGGACATAATTACTTCCTGTTTAGAATCATGTTATTTCACAAACTTTCATCCCAGCTTTCTTATTACCTTTGACCCTTCTATTCCTCAGGGCCAAGAGAACACTTTGGCCCATGTGCAGCTGTCTTTGGAACATCTCTGTTGTCTGTGTCAGGGTGCTAAGTAGAGAGATGATTGGGGTATCCTCTACTTTGTATCTCACTTTATTGCTTCATGTATGAAACAGCATAATTTGTGCTCACATTCACACCAACATCCATAGATTTCCAGCACCTGAATCTATTGGAGTCATAGCAATCTTTCCCTAATCACTACAGCACACATATAGACTGAGTGATTATATTGGGCAGACTCTTAGATAACTTTTTTTTGGTGGGGTTTTTTGAGATAGGGTTTCTCTGTAGCTTTGGAGCCTGTCCTGGAACTAGCTCTTGTAGACTAGGCTGGCCCCAAACTCACAGAGATCCGCCTGCCTCTGCCTCCTGAGTGCTGGGATTAAAGGCATGTGCTTGGCTCCTAAAATGACTCTTTTCCATCGTGATCCAATACATTGCTGTATAATCGCGTGGTTGCCAGCTAACTTGGAAAGTTCTAATAAGCAGAACATAGCTAAGATGATGATAAGCCACTTTCCATGACTATGTTGCATAATATTTTTAAGGACTTATTTATAATATTTATGTATGCATATGTGCATCTGGGTATTAGTATGTTTATGTGTGTGGCAGGCCCAGGTGAGTAACCTGGAGCTGTAGTTGCAGGCAGCTATGCCCCCACATGGGTGCTGGGAACTGAACCTGGCTCGTCTACAAGAACAGCAAGTCATTTCTTAAAAATTTTAAATTCTTGAGAAGTTCTTACATGAGTATTGTGTTCACATCATTTCTAGCCTCATGCTTTCCCCCTCCAGCTCTTCCTGTGTCCCCCACCTCTGAAAGACCCCTTCTTCTCTGAGCTTTTAGCCATTGAGCTGGCTCTCCAGTCTCTTTGCTTACTTGAGGTTTTAACTGTCTTAGTAGCTGATTGTATTACTGCCATTGCTTGCATATTTGGACAAAGCAAGTAGCCAAGCTGAAAGGACTCATGTGGTAAGGAATTGAGGGTTTCTTCTACACGACAGCCAGGAGGGAGTCAGAACTCCCAGTTGAAAGGCCAGTGAAGAGTTAAGTTGTATTAGTAAGCACATGAGCTTGGAAATGAATTCTTCCTATGTTGATCTAATGAGATTCCAACCCTGGATGACAACCTGATGGTATGGGAAACCTCAAAACAGGAGACCTAGATAACCATATTCCCATTTCTGATCCACAGAAAATGAGAACTAGTAAATGGCTATTGGTTTCTGCTGCTAAGTTCATGGGCATGTATCATGCACTCATAGTCAGCCTTCCTCAAGGACCAAATCTCTATCAGGGATACTAATATGTGCAACTATGTACCTCTAGGGACCACTAACTAGCCTACTACTTTGGGCTTCTCTGAGTTCTGGCATACTCTTTGCAGGTACAGAACAGCCTAGATAAATACAGAATTGGTGGTGAGTCTGTGGTGCAAAGCACAGCTTCATGTAATGTTAGATTGACTCTCTGGTTCCTTTATTTTGTCTCAGTGTATTTAGTTCCTTTTAAGGTTGTCCTGGGGACCCAAGGAAGGGTGGTTACAAAGTCTTCAGATATCTCTCTCAAAACCTCAATTTCTCTATTGCATTGGCTTCAACAGAGCCGTTCGGGTCTCCATTTTGACTTTCCAGCGGCTGGGAAATGATTCCCCTCTGGGTTTCTCAGATTGTAGAAGGAGTGGCAGGCAGGCCTGCTTTTTTGTCCCGCCTGGCTCCTGCATGCTAGTTTAGCCCCGGAAATAATAAAACAGAAATTGTATTTATTTAAACACTGCCTGGCCCATTAGTTCTAGCCTCTTCCTGGCTAACGCTCACATCTTGATTAACCCATTTCTATTAATTTGTGTTTACCAGGAGGTCGTAGCTTACTGGGAAGATTCTAACCTACATCCTTCTTGGGTCGAAGAATCATGGTGTCTGCCTGACTCTTCTTTCTTCCTCCCAGAATTCTGTTCTATCTACTCCACCCACCTAAGGGCTGGCCTATCAAAAGGCCAAGGCAGTTTCTTTATTAAACAATGAAAGTAACACATAGACAGATGACCCTCCTATACCATCAGATAGCCATATTTCCATTCTTCCTGTGAGCTAATTTTTTTTCTAATATAAAGGTATTTCTGAAAATACCCACGCTCCTTCCTGAGCTAGCTAGTGCTTTATTTTCATAGTCCATCCTCATTTATTATAGAAACCCAAGCTGTAATATTGTCAGTCATTCTCAAATGAAAGTATGTGTATTTTAAAAATACTCTCTTAGCAACTTTCAAGATCATTCAGATATATTAATTGCAAATTAAATTACTTTTGTTTTGTTATTTTGAGACAGGGTTCCTCTGTGTAACTGCCCTAGCTGTCTTGGAACTCGCTCTGCAGACTAGTCTAGCCTCAAATCCACAGAGATCTGCCTGTCTCTGCCTCCCAAATGCTGGAATTAAAGCCATGTGCTGCCACCTCCTGATTCTTAAATTCCATTTTAGTTTGTTTTGTGTGCATGCATACACACGGAGGTCAGAGAACAACCTTCCTGAGGTGCTGGTCTCTTTGAACCATGAGGGTCTCTGGGGTTATCAGGGCAAGTGTGGGGGCAAGTACCTTTATAGGCTGAGCCATCTCACTAGCTCCTAATTTTTTTTTTCGATGCTAGGTCTCACTGTGTAGCCCTGGCTGTCCTGGAAGTCTTGAACTTGCACTAATCTGACTGCCTCTGACTCCGAGGTGCTGCTGTTAAACGCATGAGGATTAGATACTAGTTTTATATATTAGTGGCACTCCATTTCCTATTTCAACATATGTGTGAACCATACACCAACAAAAACCAGAAAATGGCTTTTCAATTTTAATGTTGGAGATGAAGTTACATTCTTTGGAAACATATTTATCTTATTATGGTAACCTGTTCTTTTAAAATGGCATTTCTTGATATACGTGTGCATATGTATCTGTATGTGTGGTATATGAGTGTGCCACGGTGCTGGTGTGCAGGTCAGAGGACAGCTTATGGGAGTCAGTTCTTTCCTTCCACCATGTGGAGTCCAGGAATTGAACTCGTCCTCAGATTTGGCAACCAGCCTTCACACAGTGAGCTACCTTACCAGTCCCGGATATGTTAATTTTTTATACCTCTTCTAACAGTTGTGCCATTTTCTTAGTATATATCTCCAGAGAGAAAAACAAGGTCCTGGGATGTTTTTTTTTTGGGGGGATGTTTTTTTGTATGAAATAAGCCACTTCCCCCCCCCCCCCACAAACATCTATATAGTAATCACTGGATACGCATCTACTATGGGTTAGTTACTAGGAATACAGAGATGACTAGGCACGGAGTTTTCCCTTAAGACGTGCCATCAAATACAGGGCATAGAAAAGTAAGCCCACAGTAGTAATGACCTGTGATTAGATCCTTAATAAAAACCTATAGAAAAGGCTGAGAGAAAACTAGTGTGAGTAGAAAAAAAAAATCCCTGTGTATGTAAGAAAAAAATCGATAAGGGCTTACTATGCAACCCTGGAAGACATGGAACTTGCTATGTAGATAACACTAGCTTCCGACTCACAAAGACTGGCCTATCTCTGCCTCTCGAGTGCTTGGGGTTAAAAATGTGTACTACCATTCCCAGGTAGTAAAAGAAGTTTTATCTAGAAGGTAATTGTGGAGATGAGCCTTGAAGCCTAAGTGAGGTTTTTGTACATGGAAAAGGGCCGTAGAGCATGCAGAGAAGAAACAGCTTACTATCACATATGTCCAAGAAGATATTTTCTTTAAATAGAACTTAAGATGATTTTAAGACTGGTTTCAAGTGGTTTTTATTATGCCCTCTTCTAAAGTTTCAGGGATACTTCAAATGATTAAACACATATTACAGCTTGAAGTAGCTAGTCAGTACACTTTTTTTCAACCTTCCGATTAGGACATGTGATGTGAAAAGTAAAACTATATAATTATAGGAACACTAGAATGAAGTGTTTAAATTTGGATTTGTCTGAGAAAATCTGGCCAGCATGTGTGCTCTACAAGATATTAGTCTCTAGATGCTATGGAGAAAAATTTATCCTTACAGCCATTGACAATCTGAGAATGAAATAAGAGTGTCTGAAGGTTTCTTTGTGGATTTGCTGGCTCGCTTGGAGGCTCTATTGCAGGAATCCAGTCATTCTAGTACATTTGCAGCTTTTAGCTGTAAGGAATGGGAATGGCACTTTAGGCAGCAAAATGTGTTGAGTGGATCGCTTTGGAGGATCTGGAGTACCTCATGGAAGAGTGACGCAAGCTTGGTTTCTTAGTTCACTTTCTGGGGCTGCAATAAAGCACAAAAGGCTGAATGTGTCATAAAGAACAAAAGCAACTGGGTGGTGGTGGCGCACACCTTTAATCCCAGCACTCTGGAGGCAGACGCAGGTGGATCTCTGTGAGTTTGAGGCCAGCCTGGTCTATAGAGGGAGTTCCAGGACAGCCAGGGCTACACGAAAGAAAAAAAAAAAAAAGAAATGTTTAGATGAGTTTGGCGGATAAAAGTGTGTGACTGCGTGGCTCATCTTTTTGGCCTCCAGTGAGGGTCTCCAACCTGCACCAGAGCATGACAGGCGATGAGGTGATGATGGCAGGACACACACGAGAGAGATCACATGACATGAAGAGAAGCCAGAGATTCGAGAAGGAGGTTTGTTCTACTAATAACCATCTGCTCTCATAAGAACTTCGAGGGTTACATCATCCCCTTTTGAGTGTGATGCCCCCAATAGCCTAGTTATCTTCCACTAGGCCCTACCTCCTCAGGGTTCTACCACCTCAATACCACCAGACAAGACCTTTTGGGGGAGCAAACCCTATACAAAGTATGGTACTTTGTAGTAACAATAGAATGACCTTTCAGAGCAGGGTTCACTAACTCTGGAGCAAGCAAGGAGAAAATAGGCTGTGGGCTTATTTCCTTCTAGGCAATTATTGCCGTACAGGAACTTGGCCTGGTGTTTCAAGATCCAGTAAAGCCAGAAGTATGAGTTTATTATCTGACATTCCCTCAGTTTTCAATATTGGCAACTAAATCAAAATTTAAAAATATCAAACACTCTGAGGGCCAAACAAAACATGTCTACAGCTTCTGTTTCAAAGTGCTGCCGCCGATGTGACTCCATGCCAACAGACTAATCTCTCTGTTTCACTCCGTTCTAAGTTTACCCTTTCCTGGAGTGAGATTTTGACTAAGCACCTAAAGTCATTCTCCACCTCAGTTTTCTCAGCTCTTACTGGAAAGCAGTCACTTAACATGGGCGTAAGCCCTGGGAATGACCAACTTGTATGTATAAAATGAATCATTTTTGGAGACTAACAATCATAGCAGCCTTGTTGGGCTCTTAGGGGCATGCTAAGCACATGATGTTTGCTGTCCCAGTTCACAATAACCTAATAAAATACCCATTTCCATTTTACAGGGGAAGGAAGAAGATGTCAGCATTGTTTATCTTCTTTGAAACACATGCTGAAATCATATTTCCATTGTGAGACACGAAGAGCTGGAACTTCTAAGAGATCAGGCTTCTGCCCATGTAAATAAATTAATAAAAATTAATAAATGTATTAATTAATTCGTATAACTATTGGGCTAATGGGTTCTCTGGAGAGTGGGTCTGCTACAGCTACAAGCTGGGCTAGTTCCTTGACTGTGCAATGCCCTCGGATGCTGCAGGATCCTGCCAGCAAGGAGGTCATGAGTACATGCATCACTTTTGCCTTGGATTAAATCCTAGAATCAAAATAAGCTTCTTTACATCTATTCCATTCTGTGGTATTGTTATCAGCCACAGAAGTTTTACCAAGACACGGAGGTTAAGACGCATAGTTGGCCATTGGGAGCCTAGCCAATATGTTCTCTGATCCTGGCCTCTTGGCTACCTCACATGGTATTCCTAAGGCGAAGGAGGTTTTGAACCAGACAGCTACTTCACTTGTTTGATTGAGCAGGCAATTTCAGGAAGCATATGGATGACGGAGTTACAGATAAGGGGCTTCTGGCCTTCCAGATTCTGACATCCAGGAAACTCAGTCTCAACCTGGAAAAGCAGCTTGTCGGAAGTAACTGCAGGGAGCTAAGATCCCTTCAGCATCCCTGTTTTTCTAACACTGACTTCCATTCCCAACCAGTCAACCAATAGCTGTGCTCCGCAACATCTCATTTATGAGGTTTGTGCCTTACAAGAGTGTTCAACTTTTGCCTTTCAGTCCAGGCTCTTGGCTGGAATTCTGTAAGATCTACCTTTGTATCCCAGATGTGCCTGTTTATTTATGAAAGTCAAGGGCAGTCCCAGGATGTTTTCCAGAGCAGGAAGCATGCCAATTCCCATCTACGTTGCTTTTCCTCCCTGCATTGATCTCTCCATTGTACAAAAACCAGAAGCTTTCCAACACTGGCCAGTAGACCATAAATAGGAAGTCGGGTTAAAGTTCAGAGAACAGTCTTCCCTGTCATTGTCACCGTGCCTTGAGGTTATCTTTAGGTTTGAAAGCACATTCAGATTGCAGAAATGGGAGAAGGGGAGGTTAGCAAGAAACTATTGGGTCCAGTCTTTACAACTGCTCTGAAACTTCAAATCATATAGAGCTCTATCAGGTCCGTTGGTTCATTTAGTATACATTAGGGAGATAGCCTTAGACATTAGGCCCTCTAACAGAAGGCTATAATTAAGAATGGGTGAAACCCAGAATTGGGGTTAGCATTTTTCAGCCACCCAAGCTTGCCTTCCTTATTCTTTTAGCCTTTTCTTGAAGTCCTATGGAACACGTGTGCTCACTGCCACTGGTGTGTGATGTTTGAACCTTGTCCAAGACACTGGTGTTCTACGCAGTGAACTTCCACAGAGGACTCCACATCCTGAGGTGTGGAGCATAAATGGGCTTTGGGAAATGCAAGAATCTTCAGGAGATTTATAAACACATGGAAGAGTGCTCACAGATCTGGTTAGGTAATGAATCCATATTCTTTTAAAAACTTACAAACCATTGCCATATAAGCTATAAAGTGAGTGCAAAATTGTGCCATTTCAGGAACATTGTCCTTAAAAACCACATAAAAGATGGGAGGGTGGTTCAGTCAGTAAAATACTTGTGGGCCAGAATGAGAACCCGAGTTCTTTTCCCAGCACCCAAGTAAAAGCTGAGCTCATCAGCCCATGTCTGTCATTCCAGCACCGAGGAAGCAGAGCCAGAGCTCCCCAAGGCGTTCTGGCCAGGCAGAAATGGGGAAACCGAGATGGTGTCATCCCAGCCTGGGGAAGCGGAAATGGTGTAATCCCAGCCTGGGAAAGCAGAAATGGTGCCACCCCAGCCTGGGGAAGCAGAAATGGTGTCATCCCAGCCTGGGGAAACGGAAATGGTGTCATCCCAGCCTGAAGAAGCAGAGACGGAGCTCCCTGAGGCTTTCAGGTGAGGCAGTGTAGCTGAATCGGTGAACTACAGGCTCAGTGGCAGATTCCTTCTCAAGAAGCAATGGAAAGCGATTGGAAAGGCATCCAGTATTGACCCCTCCATTCTCCAGTCGCATGTGCACACGTTCATGGACCCCTCCCCACAAAGCCACATGAAATTCATGAGCAAAATCACAGAAGTCACTTGGGAGACCTAGGCTATGGCCTGGAGGAGCAACATGATAGGATAGTATCAGCAGAGACAGCAGAGATGTCAGGAAATCTGAAGGCAGGCTGGAATCCAATCAAACGCAGACACGTGGAAATAATTCAAGCCAAGGGGCCCGATCTGGATGTCTGGCAGAGCACAGAAGAATGAGGAAGCTGACATCTGAGTGGCTAGTGGCAGACGCTTTTCTTGAAGAAGAGTTCTTTTTGCAAGGCCATTTAGCAATCAGCGTGAAGGTAAAGGGAACAGCTGCTGCTTCCCAAATACAATCCGCAAGGCAAAGTGTGAGAGGTGTTACAGATAATGGTTGCTTTAAAGCAAGGCTTCCAGGGTTATGATGATCAAGTTCAATGTCAGAAGCACTACCTCTGTGTGTGTGTGTGTGTGTGTGTGTGCGCGTGTGTGTGTGTGCACGGTCCAAGTTCACTTCACTGTTTACACATGTGCACATGCACGTCAGTACACAAATGCAGAGAGCTGGAAGAAACGAAGGAAAGACTTCAGAGAAGAAATCAGGAAGGGAGTGAGCTCTAGAGAGCTGGTGGCAGGACAGGTTAACCCATTCCTATTATTCTGTATCTTACCACGAGGCTCGTGGTTTACCGGTAAGGTTTCGGGGCATCTGTCTCCTTTGGCATCTCCTTGACTACACCTTCTTTTCTCCTCTATCTCTACTTGGAATCCCTGCCTTGCTCTATTCTGTGCTGCCTTAGGCCAAAAGCAGCTTCTTCATTAACCAATGGTAATAAAAATCATATTTACAACATACAGAGGGAAATCCCTCATCAGATCTGTTTGTTTTCTGAGTCAGGGTCTCACTATGTAGCCCTGGCTAGCCAGGAACTCAGAATCTGTCTGACTCTGCCTCCCAAGTGCTGGTATTAAATCTAAGCATGGCAGCCCATTCCTATAATCTTAGCACTAGGAGACCGAGGCAAAGAATCTTGAGTCAGAGGTTAGCTTGGGGTGCATAGTGAATCTTGCAGTGGTTACATCTCAATAAACAAGTGAAGTAGGGTCACATGTGCACACATGAGCACACTGTTAATAATTTTTAGAGTGTATTGTTTTCCTTAATAATTCTCTTCCTTCTTCCCTTTCCCTTCTCTCCAATTTTTCTTATCTACACTTGTCTTCTATGGAAATGGACGTTCTCTGAGGACAATGACCGCATCGATCTCATTAATGACTTGTAGGCATTAGCTTAGTGTAAGTAATACTGTAGCAAACAGTTTGCACCAACAAAAGTTTATTTCTTGCACACGACACATGTTGGCTATGTCCTGCTTATGGCTCAGGTCTGTTTGTCTTCACTCTACGACCTAGGTTTGCAGAAAGAAGGAGATTTGGGGATATTGACGTTCTTATGACAACGAGAAGACAGACCCCAGCGGTACCACTCTGACCCTGAAAGCCTCTGCTTGGAAGTGACACCATCATTTCTGCTCGTCTGCCGATGACCGACACAAGTCATATGACCAAACTTCAATTAAATAGAGTGAAGTGGTATAATATACCCCCAGGGCTGTGTGATGAAACATTTAGCTGGTAATGCAATCTGCTACACTGCTGCATTCTCAGCACCATGCATAATAGTTCCTGGAATAATGCAGAGCCTCCAAGTAATGATGCCATGTGGCCCCTGGCTGTTGGGAAGCCTTTTTCTAGTGTGTGCTTTGAGATTGGATGGCAGTACTTCTCCATGGTTCATATTGTGTGATACAGAAACTTTCTATTTTCTCAATCACATGTACTCTGCAAACAAAATAGCTTTAGAAAACATTGCTCTTTTTATTGTTTTGTAACATACAAGGGGAAACCACGCACCCTTTTTCTCTGAAATGGTAGCTTCAAGAATGCCTGCTCGCCTCCTTCGAGACAAATAGCTTTCTTTAAGCTCCTTCAATGTAAAAAATCTCGAAACTACCATTAGATGGGGAAGTGTAGAGCTGGTGAGCCTAAGGCGTGGCTTTTGAGCTTTTCTAAACAATACAGGGAAGCGGAAATACTGTTACTCATTCAGTCTGCAATCCTGAACGGTCTGAGAGGAACACTGAACTATAAGACATGAAATAAATGGTACAATCTTAACGTGCCCAACACTGTATTTCTATTTTTTTCTTACAGTACCAGGGTAACCAGGGCTTTGCATATACTAGGCACGCACCCTAACACCAAATTTTACCCCTAGTTCCCCTCAAATGAATTTCTGATATTTTGCCCCTGCAAATGACAGATCTCCTTCAGTTGCTCAAGCCACAGATTTTCATGCTGTCCTTGAATGTTTCCTCTGTCTCAATCTCACTCCTATTCCACCTCTAAATATCAGCTCTCCTGGCAGTTTCAGCTTCAAAACATATCCAAAAGTGGAAAATTTTAATCATCCCCGCTGCTATCACCTTGGTCTAAACACATCATCATTTCTCGGCTGGATTATTGCGTGATCTACTCTAGCTGCCAGTTCTTGCTCTGATGTTATTTCCAAACAACCCCCCAATGTCAATTGCTTACAATAAACATTTCTTTTGCTTGCTCAGTGGTCTGGGGTCAGCTGGGATAGCTTTGCTTACGGCTTTGAGTAAGTTTTTGTATCCTCTCCATATATCTCCTCTGTGAAGGATCAGCAGCCAGCTGGGGCACATTCTTTTGGCAGATGGCAGGTGCACAAGAGGCCACACTAAATCATACAAACATTTATCTGCTAGCATCACATTCACTGGCATTCCATCGAGCACAACAAGTTACATAGACATGCTCAGCTGCAATGTGCAGCAAAATGTCATCTGCTTGCTCTATACAAAATTAAAGCACACAAACAAATGACAATCCCAGAGAACCTAGACAACAATGAGGACCCTAAGAGAGAAGTACAGAAATCTAATCTACTTGGGTAATAGAAAAAGACAAGATCTCCTGAGTCAATTGGGAACATGGGGACCTTGGGAGAGGGTTGAATGCAGGAGGGGAGAGGCAGGGAGGGGAACAGAGAAAAATGTAGAGCTCAACAAAAATCAATAAAAAACCCAAAATAATTAAATCACAAAACTTTATCATCAGGGAATGCACTTAAGATTTTGCCCCAAGAGGGCCGGGCAGGGATGGTGCATGCCTTTAATCCCAGCACTCCGGAAGTAGAGGCAGGATTTACTGGATTAAGACATCTTTTTCCTCTGTACACTATTGTTTCCTTTTCTTCATCTATTTACTTGCATGCTTTTGAGACAGTCTTAAAACATAGTCTTGGCTGGCATGGGAGCTCTCCGTGCAGACAAGGCTGGTTTCTGAACTTACCCAGACCCGCCTGCCTCTGTCTCTTGAGTGCTGGTATTAAAGGCGTGCGCCACCATCGTGTAAACTTTTTAAAATTGGAATCCCTCATCTCTGCAAGTTCCTCTAACCCTCTTTCTTCTTTGCTTTCTCTCTGTAGTGTAGTGTGCTGCACATTTCATGGATTTAGTTCATCGTCTCTTTCCTGTTGGTATAGTATCAGCTCCCTGAAGGCAGGTGTTTAGGCTGGATTTATTCACCTGCTCTTCTCTGAGTGTCTAAAACACTTGATATTGACTGAATGAGCAGGTTATCGGTGGCAGGAACAGAGCGAAGGTGAGAAAAGTCTACCGTGGCAGCAGAGTATATCCATTATGCCAATGCCCTGCCATTTTTTAAGTAAAGAAGAAAAGCATTTCAGAATGAGGGATGATAACCAAGTCTCTCTGTATTCATGGTTATATGGGGTCCATAGGCAGTCAAGTGATGTTGAGGACTCAGAACCAAATGCTTTTTGTACGGCTCTTATCTGCTTGCATTTGCCTGCAGGGAAGCGGAGCAAGGACCACCATTCAAGTTTCCAGGATTCATCTGCTCTCTTTTCCCTTGGTAACATACATCTGTGGTTACCAGTGACTAAAGGCGAGGGGTTGGTCAAGAGAGCCAGTTTTTCCTGAGAGGGTCTCAGTGGACACTTTTGAAATAAACCCCTGATGAGTGTCCAGATGGTGGCGCATGCCTTTAATCTCAGCACTCAGGAGGCAGAAGCAGGTGGATCTCTGAGTTTGAGGCCAGTCTGAACTCCAAAATGACTTCCAGGACAGCCAGAGCTGTTACACAGAGAATCCCTGTCTCGAAAAATCAAAACCAAAGAAAAGGAGAAAAACAAAAAAAGAAATAAACCCCTGATTAAGAAGCCCCCACCCTCAGAGACTTCCCTGTAAATTCTGGGGATGTGAGAAACCTAGCTGAGCTACTGATTATGGTCCCGAAATACTTAGCAGGATACTGGCCTGCGGATGGGCTTCAGTATTAGTAACATTTGCATAATGATGCCAGGAACATCGGATAGAAACTACTTAAAGGAGGGAAGGTTACATAGGGCTCACAGTCTCCAAAGATGACCACCATTAATTACTTCTTTCAATTTATCTGCATGCCTGAGACTCCATTCATCAAAAAAAAAAAATAGAATCCATATTTTTCCTTTGGAATTTAGTCTCATCTCGCTGTTAGTTTCTACTGCAGCAGCAGCAGCTTGCCTCTGCCACCAAAGCAATTAAGTCGTCACCTGTCACAGGTGCCTTTCCACCATCAGCGATGCAACATGTGCACCCCTCTTAAAAGTGCCTGCCAGGCACAGCTTGCTCTCTGCCTCTTGCTCCTCTCTTACCTCTCTTGCCTCTCTTCTTGCTCTTGTTTCTGTTCTTTCTGTCTCTCTGTTCTGCCTGCCTGCCTCCCTCAAGTCCCCACTCCGACACTGCATTTCACTCTTTCGCTCCCCTCATCCCCCAATAAACCTCTTGCCTTAACTCTGTTGTACGTTGCTTGCTTGCTTAGTGGCATACCTTGCCAGGGCCCAAAAGGTACCCACTTGGTTTTTCTTTTTCATCCTTTCACCCACACTTTATTTGGAATGATAAAATATGGTGACGCTTGCTTACTTCTGGGTCTATCCTGGAACTGGCTTTGTAGACCAGGCTGACCTCGAACTCAGAGATCCACCTGCCTCTGCCTCCTCAGTGTGCCACTACTCTTGTCCTGGGGCTGGGTTTCATAAGATATGGAAGTTTTCTCCTTCTTTCTAAGACAGTTAACCTCCATGTAAAGAAATCTGTTTACAATGAAATCACCTTAATGTAACCATATGGCAAGGTAATATGAAAGAGACTCACAGAAGTCATGAGATAAGAGAACAGAGGCCCCAAATGGAGCTCTTTCCCTCTGCCCTGGTCTAACTGTCTCAACAATACTATCCCAGCTGAGGTTCCAGGCATTATAAAGTCAATTCAAGGCATGGGTGGTACTGTTGGGATTCTCAACCCACCAGCAAAATGGTTGTGGCTTTGAGCCACTGAGTTTGGGTGAAATTCTAAAACCGAGGAAAAATTGAACAACAGACAATGGGCAGCATGAAGCAGTCTAGGATGGAGGCAAGGCTGTGAACCCCAGGTCAAGGCTGCCTGAATACTAGCCATATGACCTTAGAGGCAAGTCCCTGAATCTCTCTCTGCTTCATATTTTTTTTTTGCTTGCCTTTAAGATGGAGTTAATAATATCTGCAATCAGAGTTGTGATGATTGTGTTCACGCACGTAAAGCCCTCTAGCTCCAGTGATGGCGCAGGATAAGAGCTACGCAAATAGGCACTGTTGTGATGATGACAATAACATGTAATTTCTATTATGTACCAATCACATTCTCATTTTGCTCACATTTACTTTATTTGATCCCTGGGACCCCTGAGGAACAATACCACCCAAAATACCCAAGTAGGAAAAAATTACTGCTTCCCTAGATACGAGTCTTTCTACAGAGAACACACTCAGGAGTTTTGGGTTCAATTAAAGGCCTCAAATCATTTCTGACTGGCAGAGGAGAGAGCTAGATTCCCCCCCCCCATCCAATTTTCCTCTGCATTTCCATTTTGCGTAGGCAAATGTTCAAGTTTGCATTCTTCAAGCATATATTCACAGGCTGTCATGGGAGCAGGGGAAAAAGACAACTCAGAAACCCACTGGGAGACAGTGGAGGCCAACTTCCAGAAGGGGCCTCAGATAGTCTACGAAGTCGATAATTCTCTGGAAGAGTCAAGGGCTGATGTTAGTAAATTACTACTTGCCAAGCTTTCCCAGGGGCCTGGAAAGTTCACACAGCCTCTTCAAATTCCTACCGCTGCTAGAGGACAGGAGTATAGACCCTGGGAAGATTGGCTTCAATGCAACAGAAAGTAGATAATAAGTATTTGTGCCCTCCTTGTCATTCTCGTGGAAATGCAAGCTGCCAAGGCTGAGGGGAGTGGGAGTTGAGTGTTCATCTGACTAATCTGTACATCAGCAGGATGCAGCTTGGGCCCAGGCCTTAGGAGGCAATGAGAGGAAAGAACTGGACCTTGCCACTCCCGCAGTGATGTGCAAACAGGGCTGGGAGGGCACTCCTGAGAGGAGCAGGAGGTGTGGCCAGAATTGGAAGTCACAAAGAGGGGACCAGAAAGGGGGTCAGAGGGCAGAGTCCTTCCTCTGCATTTCCTTATCTGGCTTACCACCTGGATCCTCTTCCTTTACTTTTCCCACTTCCTGACTCCTGTCATGACAAGTCTTCTACCTCCCCCCTGCCCCCCACCCCACCCCACTGCATTTTCTTCTCATCTGCTTACCAAACATCAAAAAAAATAACCCTCCTCTGTTGTGATGCTTTTCTATGTACTCTAGAGTGTCATTTCCTTGAAGAGCTGAGCTCATTCTAATCAAAGTCTTTAATGCATGTGCAAATGGGAGAAAGAGCTGCCCAAGGGATGGAAAGATGGCTCAGTTGGTAAAAGTGCTTACGGCACAAGCTTGAGGACTTGGATGTGGATCCTCACATAAAAAGCCAGACATGATGGCACATGACTATAATTCCAGAACTGGACAGGAGGATCCCCCAGGTTTGCTGGTCAGCTAGTCCATACCAGTCAATAAGTTTCAGGTCAGTGAGACATTCTGCCTCAAAAGAACAGACTGGAAGAGTCAGGCATGGTGGTGCATGCCTTTAATCTGAGACACTTGAGAGGCAGAAGCAAGAGAGTATCTGTGAGTTTGAGACCAACCAGAGCTGTGTAATGAACCTGTCTCAAAAATAAACTAACTGGCCATGGTAACACACACAGGCAGATCTCTGTGAGTACAGGCAAGCCAGGGCCATATAGTGAGACTCTGTCTCCATGAATAAACAAAAAAATAGATGTGCTTGCATATGTGCACACACACGCGCGTACACACACACACACACGTACACACACGCACGCACACACACACACACACACACACACTTGCAGAATACCACTTGAGTGAGGCCTGTGAAAGGTGGAGAAGGAAGAATCAGGAAAATTCTAGAATCCAACTGGTTTCCGGAAAAGCAGGGCAGAGAGAAGTGGCCAGGCTAGTTTGGGCAGCTTTTTGACTGCTGGAGAAACCCTGGTGCTTGCTTTCCACACTAAAGGCCCCAGGGTACTGGGCTGGGTAGGGTCTGCTGCTAATTAATGACAGGTTTGTGGGATGAGAGTGTTGAAAGGCCAGTGTGGAGTTCTGAGAATGGAAAAAAACAAAACCACCCTCTCTCTCTCTAGGGAGCTACCAATTGCTGTGTCACTTGGCTCTCTGTGCATTCCAACAGGGCCAGTGTCTGCTGGGCATGTGATGTTGTGAGAAGCAAAATATAGCCCCTGGTAGCAGCAAGAGGCTCTGTTTATAGAGTTCCGGCCTTCACACCACCTGCGAGCTACACATATCCAAGCAATCCTTTTGGAAATAAAAAAGGAATTCACTTTCTCTAAAGAGCCCCTAAGCTAGAAAAGGCCAGTTGCTCTCTGGAGAGCTTTTCTCCTTTGCACTGGGGCCTTTCATTTTGTCCATAGGACTGGGCATGCTAGCTACCAGGCTCTGTCCTTCCCAGATGTGTCCTTGGGTCCTGAGAACTTCTCTGTACCCTCCCCTCAGCAAAGCTGATCTCCTTCACTTTCTCTTTAAATAATAATAAAAAAGTACTTAATTTTCTTCCTTCAGTAGATAATCTACATAGCCTGGGCTGACTGACCAGGCATTCATGATCCTCTTGCCTCGGCCTCGGTTTATTGAGTACTGGGATTACAGGCTGCACTTCCCTTCTCTTTTGCTAAAGGCCAGCTAAGCTGCTTTCAGCAATGCTAACCCCTTCCGAAATGCCTGAGCAGATCATAGTGTCCTTGGAAACTGGCAGAACAGGTCAAGATTCCCATTCCCCAGCCAGCGTTTTTTGCTTGTTTGGGTTGTTTTTATCCATTTGTTTTGAGGCAGAGTCTCACATAGCACAGGCTGGCCTCAAGGCTGATGTAGCCAAGGACGACTTTGAACTCCCACCTCCCCTTGGTTTCTGTGGGCTTCAGGGTTGACCCCAGGACTTCAGGTGTGCTAAGCAAACACTCTACCACTTGAGTACTATCCACAACCTGATGGATCACCAAGTTCTTTAACCAAGGACATGGCTCTCAGGAAGGCTATTTTTGAGCATGGGAGGGCGGGGGTTCAGCTAGCAAGTTGTCCCAGAAATCCAGGCTAGCAGCTATAATCCTTGCTTATGTCTAAGACTATCCTCCTAACGCCCTTAGAGTAGGGATTAGACATTCAGAAACAGTCTTAGGGCTCAGCCAGCCAGGTAGGCAACTGAAGTAAATCTAGTGGCTAGATAACCTGATCTCTTTAGCAAACTGGAGAGTGTATGCCTAGCGGTACCATGAAATAGCGTGAAAAGGGAGATAATAAACCTTCACAGAATGCTTTGCCTCAGTGCTGGGCAGATAAGAAGGAGTAATGAGGCAGAGGTAAATCTGGGAGCGAATGTACGCTCTGTTCAAATCAGGTCACTTGCTAGCCAGCCCCAGCCCAATACTGCTATGTGTTAGACTGTGCCGCAAGACATGTCAGGGCTTTCAAGTTTTCGAGAGAACCCAAAGAGCTGGTGCTTGTTAATGCAAAAATCTTCTTACTGTTCAATGTTATCACCAGTTAACTGGAAAATAGGATATAAATATTTAGCATGAAAGCAAAACCCATCGCTGGAGTGCACTGGGCCATGGGTAGTTTCTGCCGGAGGGCCTCAGAATGTATAATTTAGCATTAAATCAGTCCAGAATTGTTCTTTAACATTTATGGTCAATATAAATATATATCGAGAAAGAGACAGAATTTGTACACATTTATTTGGTACAGAGTGATGATATTTCAATTCATATTCAAAACGAGTAATGAGCAAATCAGTGCAATTAGCACATCCACCACCTCGGATGTTTATTATTTCTCCATGAAGCCTCAGAAATCCTCTCTCCTAGCCACTTTTATGTGTCCAGTTAATTGCTATCATCCGTGATACCAGTACTGTGTATGGAACACTAGATATTATTTCTCCTATCCAGCTTCACCCCCTATGCTTATTAGCCACATTCATTTCTAATACCCATCTCTCTACTGCTCAGCTCAGGGTGGCTACCTTTATCCTCACAAGTTCAATCAGTCAACTATTTTTTAGATGCCACATATGAAAGATCTTGGGTCACATGCCCTTCTGAACTTACCTTTTAATATCGCCATGATCCATCCATGTTATCAGAATATCTATGAGCCCAGACTATTTAAACTTAGGCATTTTTTTGGCTTGTCACTGATTTTTTGTCCATGAATAGAAGAAGGTGGCAGGTATGGTGCATGTGTGTGTATGTGTGTGTGTGTGTGTGTGTGTGTGTGTGTGTATGTGTGTGTGTCTGTGTGTGAAGAGAGAGAGAGAGAGAGGAAAGAAGGAAGGAGAGAGAAAGTATGAGAGAGAGAGAGAGAAAGAGAGAGAGAAAGAGAGAGAGAGATATCTCCAGCTGCATCTAATGGAGTGTGTCTGGGTAAGGCCACTGAGTGGAAGCATCTTGAGATTTCACCAATAGCTAAATTCAGCCACTCATTATCATGGAGTACTGCCTACTCTATGGTTTAGGGACATTTTAGTCTATGTCTTGGTTCTGGAGAGTTGGTTCAGTGGTTAGGAGCACCAACTGCTCTTTCAGATCACCTGATTCAATTTCCAACATCCACATGGTGATTCCACTCTGTAACTTCAGTTCTAGGGGATACAATACCCTCTCCTGGCCTCTGCAGGTACTGCATGCACATGGTACATAGACAAAACAACACACACAAAAACAAAATAAGCAGATTAGTTAAGAAACAGTAAAGTCTATGTATAACTTTTTTTTTAAATTAAAAAGGCAACAACAGCAATAGTAATAAAAACCAGAGTGACAAAGCAATAAAGTCTATGTTTTTTGTTTGTTTTTTGAGACAGAGTCTCCATGCAGCCTTGTCTGGCTTGAAACTCATAGAGTTTGAACTCACAGAGATCTGTCTGCCTCCATCTCCCAAGTGCCAGCATGCAACACAGTACCCAGCAAGTCTGTGTCTTCTGATGGTGAGTCTAAATGTTGATTGCCATTCACCTATATTAGAGTGGGTGCAGAAAATACTGGGGCTTAACAGCTAAAGCACACAGCAGACAGGAAAGCAAATCTTCAGTGAAAATAACTCAACATCCACCCCAAATTCGAAGCTCTTAGGAATCACTGGCAAGACAGAGAAAGAGGAGTCCTCCTGTGGGATAAACCTAATTAATAGAAGTTGAAAAGGGGAATTTGCTTGGTGGTTATGCAAGCAATTTCTTTTTTTTCTAAAACCTCCTAAAGTGATTCACAAACACAATTAATCTCCATGTGTCAAAAATTCTTTTTTTCATCTACTTTCTTTCTCCTTGTTATCGCTTTCATCTTTAAATATTATTTAAATCACAGTCTTCAGGAGGCTCAGGCAGGAGGACCACTAACTGAATGCTATGGTAGGTTATATAGAAAGACACTACTCAACTCAGCCCTAAAAAGTTCTGCAGCTATTTCTTAAATGCCTTCTGTTAACTGGACACTATGTTGGCCACAGCATAAGACAATAAACAAGACACACGCCACTACTACTGTCCTCTGGAGCTAAAGGAAGAATGATCCAATTCAGAGAAGGACATCCATGAAACACAATGTGACTTGGGACAGTATGCATGCAGATGCCAACACATTCTGAGGCGATAGCACAAGATTATGTCTTTTGTTTGTTTGTTTTGAGACAAGGTCTCACTATGTAGCTTTGTCTGGCTTGGAACTTGCTATGTAAACCAAGCTGGCCTCCAATTCACAAACACTCCCCTGCCTCGGCCTCTCTACTGTTGGGATTATAGTTATGCACCACCACACCATGCAATAGCATGCTTCGAAGGAAAGAAGAAAAAGGAGTTGGAGAGACAGCTCAGTGGATAAGATCACATACTTAACTTGCAGGGGACCCAAGTTCAATTCCTAGCATCCATGCCAGGTTACATAACTGCCTGTAATTCCAGCTCCAGAAGAATATGATGCCTTTGGCCTCTGTGGACACTGACATTCACATACCCATACACAGCCACATACAAATAATTTAAAATAATAAGATAACATTTTTTAAAAAGAGAAAAACGTAGTGGGTTTTAGAATCAAACAATCTTCTGCTTGACTTGGTTTGCTATCTGTGTGTCTTTGGACAACTCTCCAATATGTCTTTATGTTTTAGTGTTTCTCATTTGGATGAAATGAGGACAACAATAGTATCTATTATGTACAATCCTTTCGTTAGCAGAGGAATTGGTGATTAGTCCTCAGAAACACCAGATTCTTCTCTTTAGAAGACTGGAATTCAAACCCAGCACCTCTAGCTCATAGCAATCTGAAACTCTAGTTCCAGGTGATCTAATTCCCTCTTCTGACTTCTATGGGCTCTAGCATGCAAGTGGGACACATATATACACACTCAGGTGTACACACATACACAACAAACAAACAAAAAACCAAACGAATGAATAAATAAATAATTTTTTAAATAAATACCAGATTGCCTCCCTCATTTCACCTAATTGGCAAGTGATGCCACTAGCTTTCCATGTGAGATAAGCACTTCTGAGTTCCCTCTTATTGGCGGAGATGGGAAGTTCAAACTCACCCAGTGTTGTTACTTTCTTGTAGGCAGAGACTGTTCTTTTGTTCCCGGCCGCCCAGATGCAAATAATCACACAGAAACTATATTAATTGAAACACTGTTTGACCAATAGTTCAGGTGTTTTCCTAGCCAGCTCTTACATCTTAAGTTAACCCATTTCTACTCATCTGTATATCGTCACGAGGCGGGAGCTTACCAGGTAAGGTTCTGCTTTGATGTCTTTCTCCTTCGGCAGCTCCATGCATCTCCTTGACTCCACCTATTCTCTCTCTCTATATATATCTATTCCGCTATGATGCTTAGTGAGACTTTATTGGAGAAAACTGATTTTTCCTTTGCCAGCGGGTATCAGTTGCCAATAGCCTCTTGATTAGGGGTAGGAACCTGTCCACTTCCCCCTTGGTGCAATATTGTTAGAGCTTATCTTATCCTGGTCCCTGCCCTGCTCTGACTTTCTTCCATGTGAGTGTGCGTTCAGTCAATACTCATTCATCATTTACCACTTACCAACTTCTTATCTCAAAACATACAAAATCCCTGGCTTTCTGGAGCTTACATTTCAATGGGGTGACACAGGCATAAACATGATAAAAAAGTTAAATATGTAGTAAGCTAAGGCAAAACCAAGTCAGTGAAAAGGATATAGGAAATGTTTTGAGCTAGCAAGATTCGAAAAGCTCATTGGAAAGTGATCTTTGCTTAAAGACTTAAGTGGTAAACAACTTAATACTAATGGTTCATTCACAGCGCTCTAAGCAAAGAATCCACAAGCTTCCACACTCAGCTTATGCATTGATTCATTTATACATTCAGCCACAACCTATTGACTGAATGCCTCAAGCCAGGCATTGTATTCACTGGGGGATGAAATAACAGTTAAATACATACTGTGTACTTGCCATGCACAGAGCACTGTTGCAACCATTTTCCATGCACCCATTCATTTACTCAGTGAAGCACCCTTCAGAGACAAGTTCCATCTTACATCTTCATTTTACAGATAAGGAAATTGAGGCACAGGTACAGAAGTGACCAAGACGCATGTTACATATCCTCAAAAGACTCTGAATTTTATATATATATATATATATATATATATATATAAAATTATAATGCAACCTTCAAAAAAACTGGCTGTCTGATGACAGATCTAGATATATAAGCAATTATAGCCTGACATAAGGAAGTACATTGGTATTCCAATCGCAGAGGAAGGCCATGGTAGCCAAGGATTTCTCCGAAGAAGCCATTACTTTGTAATAAGCAAATAGAGAGAAGAATTACTATCCAATTCATAAGACATGTAAATGATGTATGTCATCCACTACATCTTATGGTAGCCTCTCTTTTTTTTTTTTTTCGAGACAGGGTTTCTCCGTAGATTTTTGGTTCCTGTCCTGGAGCTAGCTCTTGTAGACCAGGCTGGCCTCGAACTCACAGAGATCCACCTGCCTCTGCCTCCCGAGTGCTGGGATTAAAGGCGTGCACCACCACCGCCCAGCTGTGGTAGTCTCTTTTTTTTTTTTAATTTCAATTAACATTTATTGGTTAGATTTCAGATCTTTTTTTTCCTTTTTTTTATTGAGAATAAGAAAAAAAAAGTTTCCGACTCCTCCCAGCCTCCCATTTCCC